>NW_028122874.1:0-161243 GCF_965194805.1 Balaenoptera borealis | reverse complement strand
CTAGCCTTATGACGTTGATTTCATGGCTGAGTGATATTCCATTGTACATAAGGACCACAACTTCTTTATCCATTTTTCTCTTTCCTGGGATATTTAAGGTGTAACGAAGTGGAGGTTCTTGTCAACAGAGCAGCCCTAAACTTTGGGGTGCCTGTGCCTTGCTGATTTTTAGTTTTCCCAATTTATACGCCCGTGAGTGGAAGTGCCCTATGCTGTCTAAGCTGAGTTTTTTCGATGTTTCAGGACACACCGTACACTTCTCCAGAGTGGCTGTTGGCAATTTACATCCCGCCCATCAGCGTAGCAAGGCTCCCGTTTCTCCATGGCCTGTCCTGCATTTCTGGTTTTGACACTTTATTCAGCATGGCCCTTTTGACCGATGGGAAGCGAGACTTCTTTGTAGCGCTGATTTGCCTTTCCAGGTTGCTTGGTTGGCCAAAAAGGGCGTATGCGTTTTTTCCCGAATATATTCAGGAAAAAACGCATACGCCCTTTTTGGCCAAGGGCATCATTGTCGAGGTTTTGCCGCTTTTCCCGTGCTTTAAAGGCGATTCGAATCTTCCTCCTGAAATCTGTTTCCTGCAATTCTGCCTTGCTTTCAAATCCTCTTTGTTGTCTTCCGTCAATATATTTGTGGACGAGAGTTATCATTTATAACTCTGCAGGTTTGTGAATTGCAGTGCCCCTGAGCTCCATTTTTCAACTCGCTTTCTTGGGAGCTGGCCGCAAAAGCGCAGGATTGCTTCAGGCCCTATTCTGGTCCCGGGCGGCAGGCTGAGCCTGTGGTTAATTCTTCTTCCTGATGGGAAAATAGAGTGACCTGTGCCTGTCCCAACACCTAGAGCTAGTGTCTCATTGGTTCCCCCTCTTCCCGTTCATCCTCAGGACAAATTGCAACCTGTACGGAACAGGAGGTTAAAGGTGCTGATTCTCCAAGGAGGGAGATTGCTAGTAAAGCGGCTGGAATGGCGAACCCGAGCACAAGGAGATGAGAAATGAGGTGCGTTTTAGAAACCTTTCCCGATCACACGGTGTACCATCTTCTGGGATTCTCATGCATGTTTACGATGTAGGAAGATGCCCTTGAACCTGGAGATTTGGGACCCATGGGATGGGTACCACGCAGTATTACTCTAAAGGGTCTGCGTTTCCTCACCCAACCTCACCAAACCTCTCAGCCCCAGGAGTGTCCACCCTTATGCCTCAATCAGCTGTGAGTCTAGATATGGTCAATCCAGGTGGCATCACAGCCCTTGAACGAATTTTGTAAGAATTTCTCTCTCTTTCACTGTCTTTGTTTCATGGGTTTTTAATAGTAATTGATTTTTATAAAGGGGTTTAGCTGTTTTTTACTGCTGTGTTTATGCCGCTTTACACCCACTTGACTCACATACAGAGAGATATCAATACATAGGTTTTAAGATTCTTACTAGTCAGATATATTCTTGGGCGGTGAATAGGGGGTTTTGAGTCCAGATCACTGAGCAAGTAGTAGGTCTTGTGTATTACATATTGGGTTTATGGAACGGTCTCTGAGCTAATTTGAAACCCTTGTTTTATGCATCACCCCACCTCACCTTTCCCGTTAACCAGCCATAGTGTGTTTTCTAAACGTGTGACTCTGTTCTGTTTTGTAATTCAGTTCAAGGGTCGCGGTTTTTACATTCCCTCTATAAGTGATATCTTATGATAAGTGTCTTTTTCTGTGTGACTTATTTCACTTAGAATCGTCGTACCTAAATCCCCTCATCATGCTGCTACTAGCCTTATGACGTTGATTTCATGGCTGAGTGATATTCCATTGTACATAAGGACCACAACTTCTTTATCCATTTTTCTCTTTCCTGGGATATTTAAGGTGTAACGAAGTGGAGGTTCTTGTCAACAGAGCAGCCCTAAACTTTGGGGTGCCTGTGCCTTGCTGATTTTTAGTTTTCCCAATTTATACGCCCGTGAGTGGAAGTGCCCTATGCTGTCTAAGCTGAGTGTTTTCGATGTTTCAGGACACACCGTACACTTCTGCAGAGTGGCTGTTGGCAATTTACATCCCGCCCATCAGCGTAGCAAGGCTCCCGTTTCTCCATGGCCTGTCCTGCATTTCTGGTTTTGACACTTTATTCAGCATGGCCCTTTTGACCGATGGGAAGCGAGACTTCTTTGTAGCGCTGATTTGCCTTTCCAGGTTGCTTGGTTGGCCAAAAAGGGCGTATGCGTTTTTTCCTGAATATATTCAGGAGAAAACGCATACGCCCTTTTTGGCCAAGGGCATCATTGTCGAGGTTTTGCCACTTTTCCCGTGCTTTAAAGGCGATTCGAATCTACCTCCTGAAATCTGTTTCCTGCAATTCTGCCTTGCTTTCAAATCCTCTTTGTTGTCTTCCGTCAATATATTTGTGGACGAGAGTTATCATTTATAACTCTGCAGGTTTGTGAATTGCAGTGCCCCTGAGCTCCATTTTTCAACTCGCTTTCTTGGGAGCTGGCCGCAAAAGCGCAGGATTGCTTCAGGCCCTATTCTGGTCCCGGGCGGCAGGCTGAGGCTGTGGTTAATTCTTCTTCCTGATGGGAAAATAGAGTGACCTGTGCCTGTCCCAACACCTAGAGCTAGTGTCTCATTGGTTCCCCCTCTTCCCGTTCATCCTCAGGACAAATTGCAACCTGTATGGAACAGGAGGTTAAAGGTGCTGATTCTCCAAGGAGGGAGATTGCTAGTAAAGCGGCTGGAATGGCGAACCCGAGCACAAGGAGATGAGAAACGAGGTGCGTTTTAGAAACCTTTCCCGATCACATGGTGTACCATCTTCAGGGTTTCTCATGCATGTTTTCGATGTAGGAAGATGCCCTTGAACCTGGAGATTTGGGACCCATGGGATGGGTACCACGCAGTATTACTCTAAAGGGTCTGCGTTTGCTCACCCAACCTCACCAAACCTCTCAGCCCCAAGAGTGTCCTCCCTTATGTCTCAATCAGCTGTGGGTCTAGATATGGTCAATCCAGGTGGCATCACAGCCCTTGAACGAATTTTGTAAGAATTTCTCTCTCTTTCACTGTCTTTGTTTCATCGATTTTTAAAAGTTATTGATTTTTATAAAGGGGTTTAGCTGCTTTTCACTGCTGTGTTTATGCCACTTTACACCCACTTGACTCACTTACAGAGACATATCAATACATAGGTTTTAAGATTCTTACTAGTCAGATATATTCTTGGGCGGTGAATAGGGGGTGTTGAGTCCAGTTCACTGAGCAAGGAGTAGGTCGTGTCTATTACTTATTGGGTTTATGGAACGGTCTCTAAGCTAATTTAAAACCCTTCTTTTATGCATCACCGCACCTCACCTTTCCCGTTAAGCAGCCATAGTGTGTTTTCTAAACGTGTGACTCTGTTCTGTTTTGTAATTCAGTTCAAGGGTAGCGGTTTTTACATTCCCTCTATAAGTGATATCTTATGATAAGTGTCTTTTTCTGTGTGACTTATTTCACTTAGAATCGTCGTACCTAAATCCACTCATCATGCTGCTACTAGCCTTATGACGTTGATTTCATGGCTGAGTGATATTCCATTGTACATAAGGACCACAACTTCTTGATCCATTTTTCTCTTTCCTGGGATATTTAAGGTGTAACGAAGTGGAGGTTCTTGTCAACAGAGCAGCCCTAAACTTTGGGGTGCCTGTGCCTTGCTGATTTTTAGTTTTCCCAATTTATACGCCCGTGAGTGGAAGTGCCCTATGCTGTCTAAGCTGAGTGTTTTCGATGTTTCAGGACACACCGTACACTTCTGCAGAGTGGCTGTTGGCAATTTACATTACGCCCATCAGCGTAGCAAGGCTCCCGTTTCTCCATGGCCTGTCCTGCATTTCTGGTTTTGACACTTTATTCAGCATGGCCCTTTTGACCGATGGGAAGCGAGACTTCTTTGTAGCGCTGATTTGCCTTTCCAGGTTGCTTGGTTGGCCAAAAAGGGCGTATGCGTTTTTTCCTGAATATATTCAGGAAAAAACGCATACGCCCTTTTTGGCCAAGGGCATCATTGTCGAGGTTTTGCCACTTTTCCCGTGCTTTAAAGGCGATTCGAATCTACCTCCTGAAATCTGTTTCCTGCAATTCTGCCTTGCTTTCAAATCCTCTTTGTTGTCTTCCGTCAATATATTTGTGGACGAGAGTTATCATTTATAACTCTGCAGGTTTGTGAATTGCAGTGCCCCTGAGCTCCATTTTTCAACTCGCTTTCTTGGGAGCTGGCCGCAAAAGCGCAGGATTGCTTCAGGCCCTATTCTGGTCCCGGGCGGCAGGCTGAGCCTGTGGTTAATTCTTCTTCCTGATGGGAAAATAGAGTGACCTGTGCCTGTCCCAACACCTAGAGCTAGTGTCTCATTGGTTCCCCCTCTTCCCGTTCATCCTCAGGACAAATTGCAACCTGTATGGAACAGGAGGTTAAAGGTGCTGATTCTCCAAGGAGGGAGATTGCTAGTAAAGCGGCTGGAATGGCGAACCCGAGCACAAGGAGATGAGAAACGAGGTGCGTTTTAGAAACCTTTCCCGATCACATGGTGTACCATCTTCAGGGTTTCTCATGCATGTTTTCGATGTAGGAAGATGCCCTTGAACCTGGAGATTGGGGACCCATGGGATGGGTACCACGCAGTATTACTCTAAAGGGTCTGCGTTTGCTCACCCAACCTCACCAAACCTCTCAGCCCCACGAGTGTCCTCCCTTATGTCTCAATCAGCTGTGGGTCTAGATATGGTCAATCCAGGTGGCATCACAGCCCTTGAACGAATTTTGTAAGAATTTCTCTCTCTTTCACTGTCTTTGTTTCATGGATTTTTAAAAGTTATTGATTTTTATAAAGGGGTTTAGCTGCTTTTCACTGCTGTGTTTATGCCACTTTACACCCACTTGACTCACTTACAGAGACATATCAATACATAGGTTTTAAGATTCTTACTAGTCAGATATATTCTTGGGCGGTGAATAGGGGGTGTTGAGTCCAGTTCACTGAGCAAGGAGTAGGTCGTGTCTATTACTTATTGGGTTTATGGAACGGTCTCTAAGCTAATTTAAAACCCTTCTTTTATGCATCACCGCACCTCACCTTTCCCGTTAAGCAGCCATAGTGTGTTTTCTAAACGTGTGACTCTGTTCTGTTCTGTAATTCAGTTCAAGGGTAGCGGTTTTTACATTCCCTCTATAAGTGATATCTTATGATAAGTGTCTTTTTCTGTGTGACTTATTTCACTTAGAATCCTCGTACCTAAATCCACTCATCATGCTGCTACTAGCCTTATGACGTTGATTTCATGGCTGAGTGATATTCCATTGTACATAAGGACCACAACTTCTTTATCCATTTTTCTCTTTCCTGGGATATTTAAGGTGTAACGAAGTGGAGGTTCTTGTCAACAGAGCAGCCCTAAACTTTGGGGTGCCTGTGTCTTGCTGATTTTTAGTTTTCCCAATTTATACGCCCATGAGTGGAAGTGCCCTATGCTCTGTAAGCTGAGTTTTTTCGATGTTTCAGGACACACCGTACACTTCTCCAGAGTGGCTGTTGGCAATTTACATCCCGCCCATCAGCGTAGCAAGGCTCCCGTTTCTCCATGGCCTGTCCTGCATTTCTGGTTTTGACACTTTATTCAGCATGGCCCTTTTGACCGATGGGAAGCGAGACTTCTTTGCAGCGCTGATTTGCCTTTCCAGGTTGCTTGGTTGGCCAAAAAGGGCGTATGCGTTTTTTCCTGAATATATTCAGGAAAAAACGCATACGCCCTTTTTGGCCAAGGGCATCATTGTCGAGGTTTTGCCGCTTTTCCCGTGCTTTAAAGGAGACTCGAATCTACCTCCTGAAATCTGTTTCCTGCAATTCTGCCTTGCTTTCAAATCCTCTTCGTTGTCTTCCGTCAATATATTTGTGGACGAGAGTTATCATTTATAACTCTGCAGGTTTGTGAATTGCAGTTCCCCTGAGCTCCATTTTTCAACTCGCTTTCTTGGGAGCTGGCCGCAAAAGCGCAGGATTGCTTCAGGCCCTATTCTGGTCCCGGGCGGAAGGCTGAGCCTGTGGTTAATTCTTCTTCCTGATGGGAAATTAGAGTAACCTGTGCCTGTCCCAACACCTAGAGCTAGTGTCTCATTGGTTCCCCCTCTTCCCGTTCATCCTCAGGACAAATTGCAACCTGTACGGAACAGGAGGTTAAAGGTGCTGATTCTCCAAGGAGGGAGATTGCTAGTAAAGCGGCTGGAATGGCGAACCCGAGCACAAGGAGATGAGAAATGAGGTGCGTTTTAGCAACCTTTCCCGATCACACGGTGTACCATCTTCAGGGTTTCTCATGCATGTTTTCGATGTAGGAAGATGCCCTTGAACCTGGAGATTTGGGACCCATGGGATGGGTACCACGCAGTATTACTCTAAAGGGTCTGCGTTTGCTCACCCAACCTCACCAAACCTCTCAGCCCCAAGAGTGTCCACCCTTATGCCTCAATCAGCTGTGGGTCTAGATATGGTCAATCCAGGTGGCATCACAGCCCTTGAACGAATTTTGTAAGAATTTCTCTCTCTTTCACTGTCTTTGTTTCACGGGTTTTTAAAAGTAATTGATTTTTATAAAGGGGTTTAGCTGTTTTTTACTGCTGTGTTTATGCCGCTTTTAACCCACTTGACTCACATACAGACAGATATCAATACATAGGTTTTAAGATTCTTACTAGTCAGATATATTCTTGGGCGGTGAATAGGGGGTTTTGAGTCCAGATCACTGAGCAAGGAGTAGGTCTTGTCTATTACATATTGGGTTTATGGAACGGTCTCTGAGCTAATTTGAAACCCTTGTTTTATGCATCACCCCACCTCACCTTTCCCGTTAAGCAGCCATAGTGTGTTTTCTAAACGTGTGACTCTGTTCTGTTTTGTAATTCAGTTCAAGGGTAGCGGTTTTTACATTCCCTCTATAAGTGATATCTTATGATAAGTGTCTTTTTCTGTGTGACTTATTTCACTTAGAATCGTCGTACCTAAATCCACTCATCATGCTGCTACTAGCCTTATGACGTTGATTTCATGGCTGAGTGATATTCCATTGTACATAAGGACCACAACTTCTTTATCCATTTTTCTCTTTCCTGGGATATTTAAGGTGTAACGAAGTGGAGGTTCTTGTCAACAGAGCAGCCCTAAACTTTGGGGTGCCTGTGTCTTGCTGATTTTTAGTTTTCCCAATTTATACGCCCGTGAGTGGAAGTGCCCTATGCTGTCTAAGCTGAGTTTTTTCGATGTTTCAGGACACACCGTACACTTCTCCAGAGTGGCTGTTGGCAATTTACATCCCGCCCATCAGCGTAGCAAGGCTCCCGTTTCTCCATGGCCTGTCCTGCATTTCTGGTTTTGACACTTTATTCAGCATGGCCCTTTTGACCGATGGGAAGCGAGACTTCTTTGTAGCGCTGATTTGCCTTTCCAGGTTGCTTGGTTGGCCAAAAAGGGCGTATGCGTTTTTTCCCGAATATATTCAGGAAAAAACGCATACGCCCTTTTTGGCCAAGGGCATCATTGTCGAGGTTTTGCCGCTTTTCCCGTGCTTTAAAGGCGATTCGAATCTTCCTCCTGAAATCTGTTTCCTGCAATTCTGCCTTGCTTTCAAATCCTCTTTGTAGTCTTCCGTCAATATATTTGTGGACGAGAGTTATCATTTATAACTCTGCAGGTTTGTGAATTGCAGTTCCCCTGAGCTCCATTTTTCAACTCGCTTTCTTGGGAGCTGGCCGCAAAAGCGCAGGATTGCTTCAGGCCCTATTCTGGTCCCGGGCGGCAGGCTGAGCCTGTGGTTAATTCTTCTTCCTGATGGGAAAATAGAGTGACCTGTGCCTGTCCCAACACCTAGAGCTAGTGTCTCATTGGTTCCCCCTCTTCCCGTTCATCCTCAGGACAAATTGCAACCTGTACGGAACAGGAGGTTAAAGGTGCTGATTCTCCAAGGAGGGAGATTGCTAGTAAAGCGGCTGGAATGGCGAACCCGAGCACAAGGAGATGAGAAATGAGGTGCGTTTTAGAAACCTTTCCCGATCACACGGTGTACCATCTTCTGGGATTCTCATGCATGTTTTCGATGTAGGAAGATGCCCTTGAACCTGGAGATTTGGGACCCATGGGATGGGTACCACGCAGTATTACTCTAAAGGGTCTGCGTTTGCTCACCCAACCTCACCAAACCTCTCAGCCCCAAGAGTGTCCACCCTTATGCCTCAATCAGCTGTGGGTCTAGATATGGTCAATCCAGGTGGCATCACAGCCCTTGAACGAATTTTGTAAGAATTTCTCTCTCTTTCACTGTCTTTGTTTCACGGGTTTTTAAAAGTAATGGATTTTTATAAAGGGGTTTAGCTGTTTTTTACTGCTGTGTTTATGCCGCTTTACACCCACTTGACTCACATACAGAGAGATATCAATACATAGGTTTTAAGATTCTTACTAGTCAGATATATTCTTGGGCGGTGAATAGGGGGTTTTGAGTCCAGATCACTGAGCAAGGAGTAGGTCTTGTCTATTACATGTTGGGTTTATGGAACGGTCTCTGAGCTAATTTGAAACCCTTGTTTTATGCATCACCCCACCTCACCTTTCCCGTTAAGCAGCCATAGTGTGTTTTCTAAACGTGTGACTCTGTTCTGTTTTGTAATTCAGTTCAAGGGTAGCGGTTTTACATTCCCTCTATAAGTGATATCTTATGATAAGTGTCGTTTTCTGTGTGGCTTATTTCACTTAGAATCGTCGTACCTAAATCCACTCATCATGCTGCTACTAGCCTTATGACGTTGATTTCATGGCTGAGTGATATTCCATTGTACATAAGGACCACAACTTCTTTATCCATTTTTCTCTTTCCTGGGATATTTAAGGTGTAACGAAGTGGAGGTTCTTGTCAACAGAGCAGCCCTAAACTTTGGGGTGCCTGTGCCTTGCTGATTTTTAGTTTTCCCAATTTATACGCCCGTGAGTGGAAGTGCCCTATGCTGTCTAAGCTGAGTGTTTTCGATGTTTCAGGACACACCGTACACTTCTGCAGAGTGGCTGTTGGCAATTTACATCCCGCCCATCAGCGTAGCAAGGCTCCCGTTTCTCCATGGCCTGTCCTGCATTTCTGGTTTTGACACTTTATTCAGCATGGCCCTTTTGACCGATGGGAAGCGAGACTTCTTTGTAGCGCTGATTTGCCTTTCCAGGTTGCTTGGTTGGCCAAAAAGGGCGTATGCGTTTTTTCCTGAATATATTCAGGAAAAAACGCATACGCCCTTTTTGGCCAAGGGCATCATTGTCGAGGTTTTGCCGCTTTTCCCGTGCTTTAAAGGCGATTCGAATCTACCTCCTGAAATCTGTTTCCTGCAATTCTGCCTTGCTTTCAAATCCTCTTTGTTGTCTTCCGTCAATATATTTGTGGACGAGAGTTATCATTTATAACTCTGCAGGTTTGTGAATTGCAGTGCCCCTGAGCTCCATTTTTCAACTCGCTTTCTTGGGAGCTGGCCGCAAAAGCGCAGGATTGCTTCAGGCCCTATTCTGGTCCCGGGCGGCAGGCTGAGGCTGTGGTGAATTCTTCTTCCTGATGGGAAAATAGAGTGACCTGTGCCTGTCCCAACACCTAGAGCTAGTGTCTCATTGGTTCCCCCTCTTCCCGTTCATCCTCAGGACAAATTGCAACCTGTACGGAACAGGAGGTTAAAGGTGCTGATTCTCCAAGGAGGGAGATTGCTAGTAAAGCGGCTGGAATGGCGAACCCGAGCACAAGGAGATGAGAAATGAGGTGCGTTTTAGAAACCTTTCCCGATCACACGGTGTACCATCTTCTGGGATTCTCATGCATGTTTACGATGTAGGAAGATGCCCTTGAACCTGGAGATTTGGGACCCATGGGATGGGTACCACGCAGTATTACTCTAAAGGGTCTGCGTTTGCTCACCCAACCTCACCAAACCTCTCAGCCCCAAGAGTGTCCACCCTTATGCCTCAATCAGCTGTGGGTCTAGATATGGTCAATCCAGGTGGCATCACAGCCCTTGAACGAATTTTGTAAGAATTTCTCTCTCTTTCACTGTCTTTGTTTCACGGGTTTTTAAAAGTGATTGATTTTTATAAAGAGGTTTAGCTGCTTTTCACTGCTGTGTTTATGCCGCTTTACACCCACTTGACTCACTTACAGAGAGATATCAATATATAGGTTTAAGATTCTTACTAGTCAGATATATTCTTGGGCGGTGAATAAGGGGTGTTGAGTCCAGTTCACTGAGCAAGGTGTAGGTCGTGTCTATTACATATTGGGTTAATGGAACGGTATCTGAGCTAATTTGAAACCCTTGTTTTATGCATCACCCGACCTCACCTTTCCCGTTAAGCAGCCATAGTGTGTTTTCTAAACGTGTGACTCTGTTCTGTTTTGTAATTCAGTTCAAGGGTCGCGGTTTTTACATTCCTTCTATAAGTGATATCTTATGATAAGGGTCTTTTTCTGTGTGACTTATTTCACTTAGAATCGTCGTACCTAAATCCACTCATCATGCTGCTACTAGCCTTATGACGTTGATTTCATGGCTGAGTGATATTCCATTGTACATAAGGACCACAACTTCTTTATCCATTTTTCTCTTTCCTGGGATATTTAAGGTATAACGAAGTGGAGGTTCTTGTCAACAGAGCAGCCCTAAACTTTGGGGTACCTGTGCCTTGCTGATTTTTAGTTTTCCCAATTTATACGCCCGTGAGTGGAAGTGCCCTATGCTGTCTAAGCTGAGTGTTTTCGATGTTTCAGGACACACCGTACACTTCTGCAGAGTGGCTGTTGGCAATTTACATCACGCCCATCAGCGTAGCAAGGCTCCCGTTTCTCCATGGCCTGTCCTGCATTTCTGGTTTTGACACTTTATTCAGCATGGCCCTTTTGACCGATGGGAAGCGAGACTTCTTTGTAGCGCTGATTTGCCTTTCCAGGTTGCTTGGTTGGCCAAAAAGGGCGTATGCGTTTTTTCCTGAATATATTCAGGAAAAAACGCATACGCCCTTTTTGGCCAAGGGCATCATTGTCGAGGTTTTGCCACTTTTCCCGTGCTTTAAAGGGGATTCGAATCTACCTCCTGAAATCTGTTTCCTGCAATTCTGCCTTGCTTTCAAATCCTCTTTGTTGTCTTCCGTCAATATATTTGTGGACGAGAGTTATCATTTATAACTCTGCAGGTTTGTGAATTGCAGTGCCCCTGAGCTCCATTTTTCAACTCACTTTCTTGGGAGCTGGCCGCAAAAGCGCAGGATTGCTTCAGGCCCTATTCTGGTCCCGGGCGGCAGGCTGAGGCTGTGGTGAATTCTTCTTCCTGATGGGAAAATAGAGTGACCTGTGCCTGTCCCAACACCTAGAGCTAGTGTCTCATTGGTTCCCCCTCTTCCCGTTCATCCTCAGGACAAATTGCAACCTGTATGGAACAGGAGGTTAAAGGTGCTGATTCTCCAAGGAGGGAGATTGCTAGTAAAGCGGCTGGAATGGCGAACCCGAGCACAAGGAGATGAGAAATGAGGTGCGTGTTAGAAACCTTTCCCGATCACACGGTGTACCATCTTCTGGGATTCTCATGCATGTTTTCGATGTAGGAAGATGCCCTTGAACCTGGAGATTTGGGAGCCATGGGATGGGTACCACGCAGTATTACTCTAAAGGGTCTGCGTTTGCTCACCCAACCTCACCAAACCTCTCAGCCCCAAGAGTGTCCACCCTTATGCCTCAATCAGCTGTGGGTCTAGATATGGTCAATCCAGGTGGCATCACAGCCCTTGAACGAATTTTGTAAGAATTTCTCTCTCTTTCACTGTCTTTGTTTCACGGGTTTTTAAAAGTAATGGATTTTTATAAAGGGGTTTAGCTGTTTTTTACTGCTGTGTTTATGCCGCTTTACACCCACTTGACTCACATACAGAGAGATATCAATACATAGGTTTTAAGATTCTTACTAGTCAGATATATTCTTGGGCGGTGAATAGGGGGTTTTGAGTCCAGATCACTGAGCAAGGAGTAGGTCTTGTCTATTACATGTTGGGTTTATGGAACGGTCTCTGAGCTAATTTGAAACCCTTGTTTTATGCATCACCCCACCTCACCTTTCCCGTTAAGCAGCCATAGTGTGTTTTCTAAACGTGTGACTCTGTTCTGTTTTGTAATTCAGTTCAAGGGTAGCGGTTTTACATTCCCTCTATAAGTGATATCTTATGATAAGTGTCGTTTTCTGTGTGGCTTATTTCACTTAGAATCGTCGTACCTAAATCCACTCATCATGCTGCTACTAGCCTTATGACGTTGATTTCATGGCTGAGTGATATTCCATTGTACATAAGGACCACAACTTCTTTATCCATTTTTCTCTTTCCTGGGATATTTAAGGTGTAACGAAGTGGAGGTTCTTGTCAACAGAGCAGCCCTAAACTTTGGGGTGCCTGTGCCTTGCTGATTTTTAGTTTTCCCAATTTATACGCCCGTGAGTGGAAGTGCCCTATGCTGTCTAAGCTGAGTGTTTTCGATGTTTCAGGACACACCGTACACTTCTGCAGAGTGGCTGTTGGCAATTTACATCCCGCCCATCAGCGTAGCAAGGCTCCCGTTTCTCCATGGCCTGTCCTGCATTTCTGGTTTTGACACTTTATTCAGCATGGCCCTTTTGACCGATGGGAAGCGAGACTTCTTTGTAGCGCTGATTTGCCTTTCCAGGTTGCTTGGTTGGCCAAAAAGGGCGTATGCGTTTTTTCCTGAATATATTCAGGAAAAAACGCATACGCCCTTTTTGGCCAAGGGCATCATTGTCGAGGTTTTGCCGCTTTTCCCGTGCTTTAAAGGCGATTCGAATCTACCTCCTGAAATCTGTTTCCTGCAATTCTGCCTTGCTTTCAAATCCTCTTTGTTGTCTTCCGTCAATATATTTGTGGACGAGAGTTATCATTTATAACTCTGCAGGTTTGTGAATTGCAGTGCCCCTGAGCTCCATTTTTCAACTCGCTTTCTTGGGAGCTGGCCGCAAAAGCGCAGGATTGCTTCAGGCCCTATTCTGGTCCCGGGCGGCAGGCTGAGGCTGTGGTGAATTCTTCTTCCTGATGGGAAAATAGAGTGACCTGTGCCTGTCCCAACACCTAGAGCTAGTGTCTCATTGGTTCCCCCTCTTCCCGTTCATCCTCAGGACAAATTGCAACCTGTACGGAACAGGAGGTTAAAGGTGCTGATTCTCCAAGGAGGGAGATTGCTAGTAAAGCGGCTGGAATGGCGAACCCGAGCACAAGGAGATGAGAAATGAGGTGCGTTTTAGAAACCTTTCCCGATCACACGGTGTACCATCTTCTGGGATTCTCATGCATGTTTACGATGTAGGAAGATGCCCTTGAACCTGGAGATTTGGGACCCATGGGATGGGTACCACGCAGTATTACTCTAAAGGGTCTGCGTTTGCTCACCCAACCTCACCAAACCTCTCAGCCCCAAGAGTGTCCACCCTTATGCCTCAATCAGCTGTGGGTCTAGATATGGTCAATCCAGGTGGCATCACAGCCCTTGAACGAATTTTGTAAGAATTTCTCTCTCTTTCACTGTCTTTGTTTCACGGGTTTTTAAAAGTGATTGATTTTTATAAAGAGGTTTAGCTGCTTTTCACTGCTGTGTTTATGCCGCTTTACACCCACTTGACTCACTTACAGAGAGATATCAATATATAGGTTTAAGATTCTTACTAGTCAGATATATTCTTGGGCGGTGAATAAGGGGTGTTGAGTCCAGTTCACTGAGCAAGGTGTAGGTCGTGTCTATTACATATTGGGTTAATGGAACGGTATCTGAGCTAATTTGAAACCCTTGTTTTATGCATCACCCGACCTCACCTTTCCCGTTAAGCAGCCATAGTGTGTTTTCTAAACGTGTGACTCTGTTCTGTTTTGTAATTCAGTTCAAGGGTCGCGGTTTTTACATTCCTTCTATAAGTGATATCTTATGATAAGGGTCTTTTTCTGTGTGACTTATTTCACTTAGAATCGTCGTACCTAAATCCACTCATCATGCTGCTACTAGCCTTATGACGTTGATTTCATGGCTGAGTGATATTCCATTGTACATAAGGACCACAACTTCTTTATCCATTTTTCTCTTTCCTGGGATATTTAAGGTATAACGAAGTGGAGGTTCTTGTCAACAGAGCAGCCCTAAACTTTGGGGTGCCTGTGCCTTGCTGATTTTTAGTTTTCCCAATTTATACGCCCGTGAGTGGAAGTGCCCTATGCTGTCTAAGCTGAGTGTTTTCGATGTTTCAGGACACACCGTACACTTCTGCAGAGTGGCTGTTGGCAATTTACATCACGCCCATCAGCGTAGCAAGGCTCCCGTTTCTCCATGGCCTGTCCTGCATTTCTGGTTTTGACACTTTATTCAGCATGGCCCTTTTGACCGATGGGAAGCGAGACTTCTTTGTAGCGCTGATTTGCCTTTCCAGGTTGCTTGGTTGGCCAAAAAGGGCGTATGCGTTTTTTCCTGAATATATTCAGGAAAAAACGCATACGCCCTTTTTGGCCAAGGGCATCATTGTCGAGGTTTTGCCACTTTTCCCGTGCTTTAAAGGGGATTCGAATCTACCTCCTGAAATCTGTTTCCTGCAATTCTGCCTTGCTTTCAAATCCTCTTTGTTGTCTTCCGTCAATATATTTGTGGACGAGAGTTATCATTTATAACTCTGCAGGTTTGTGAATTGCAGTGCCCCTGAGCTCCATTTTTCAACTCACTTTCTTGGGAGCTGGCCGCAAAAGCGCAGGATTGCTTCAGGCCCTATTCTGGTCCCGGGCGGCAGGCTGAGGCTGTGGTGAATTCTTCTTCCTGATGGGAAAATAGAGTGACCTGTGCCTGTCCCAACACCTAGAGCTAGTGTCTCATTGGTTCCCCCTCTTCCCGTTCATCCTCAGGACAAATTGCAACCTGTATGGAACAGGAGGTTAAAGGTGCTGATTCTCCAAGGAGGGAGATTGCTAGTAAAGCGGCTGGAATGGCGAACCCGAGCACAAGGAGATGAGAAATGAGGTGCGTGTTAGAAACCTTTCCCGATCACACGGTGTACCATCTTCTGGGATTCTCATGCATGTTTTCGATGTAGGAAGATGCCCTTGAACCTGGAGATTTGGGACCCATGGGATGGGTACCACGCAGTATTACTCTAAAGGGTCTGCGTTTGCTCACCCAACCTCACCAAACCTCTCAACCCCAAGAGTGTCCACCCTTATGTCTCAATCAGCTGTGGGTCTAGATATGGTCAATCCCGGTGGCATCACAGCCCTTGAACGAATTTTGTAAGAATTTCTCTCTCTTTCACTGTCTTTGTTTCACGGGTTTTTAAAAGTGATTGATTTTTATAAAGGGGTTTAGCTGCTTTTCACTGCTGTGTTTATGCCGCTTTACACCCACTTGACTCACTTACAGAGAGATATAAATACATAAGTTTTAAGATTCTTACTTGTCAGATATATTCTTAGGCGGTGAATAGGGGGTGTTGAGTCCAGTTCACTGAGCAAGGAATAGGTCGTGTCTATTACTTATTGGGTTTATGGAACGGTCTCTGAGCTAATTTGAAACCCTTGTTTTATGCATCACCCCACCTCAACTTTCCCGTTAAGCAGCCATAGTGTGCTTTCTAAACATGTGACTCTCTTCTGTTTTGTAATTCAGTTCAAAGGTAGCGATTTTTACATTCCCTCTATAAGTGATATCTTATGATAAGTGTCTTTTTCTGTGTGACTTATTTCACTTAGAATCGTCGTACCTAAATCCACTCATCATGCTGCTACTAGCCTTATGACGTTGATTTCATGGCTGAGTGATATTCCATTGTACATAAGGACCACAACTTCTTTATCCATTTTTCTCTTTCCTGGGATATTTAAGGTGTAACGAAGTGGAGGTTCTTGTCAACAGAGCAGCCCTAAACTTTGGGGTGCCTGTGTCTTGCTGATTTTTAGTTTTCCCAATTTATACGCCTTTGAGTGGAAGTGCCCTATGCTCTCTAAGCTGAGTTTTTTCGATGTTTCAGGACACACCGTACACTTCTCCAGAGTGGCTGTTGGCAATTTACATCCAGCCCATCTGCGCAGCAAGGCTCCCGTTTCTCCATGGCCTGTCCTGCATTTCTGGTTTTGACACTTTATTCAGCATGGCCCTTCTGACCGATGGGAAGCGAGACTTCTTTGCAGCGCTGATTTGCCTTTCCAGGTTGCTTGGTTGGTCAAAAAGGGCGTATGCGTTTTTTCCTGCATATATTCAGGAAAAAACGCATACGCCCTTTTTGGCCAAGGGCATCATTGTCGAGGTTTTGCCGCTTTTCCCGTGCTTTAAAAGCGATTCGAATCTACCTCCTGAAATCTGTTTCCTGCAATTCTGCCTTGCTTTCAAATCCTCTTCGTTGTCTTCCGTCAATATATTTGTGGACGAGAGTTATCATTTATAACTCTACAGGTTTGTGAATTGCAGTGCCCCTGAGCTCCATTTTTCAACTCGCTTTCTTGGGAGCTGGCCGCAAAAGCACAGGATTGCTTCAGGCCCTATTCTGGTCCCGGGCGGCAGGCTGAGCCTGTGGTTAATTCTTCTTTCTGATGGGAAAATAGAGTGACCTGTGCCTGTCCCAACCCCTAGAGCTAGTGTCTCATTGGTTCCCCCTCTTCCCGTTCATCCTCAGGACAAACTGCAACCTGTACGGAACAGGAGGTTAAAGGTGCTGATTCTCCAAGGAGGGAGATTGCTAGTAAAGCGGCTGGAATGGCGAACCCGAGCACAAGGAGATGAGAAATGAGGTGCGTTTTAGAAACCTTTCCCGATCACACGGTGTACCATCTTCAGGGTTTCTCATGCATGTTTTTGATGTAGGAAAATGCCCTTGAACCTGGAGATTTGTGACCCATGGGATGGGTACCACGCAGTATTACTCTAAAGGGTCTGCGTTTGCTCACCCAACCTCACCAAACCTCTCAACCCCAAGAGTGTCCACCCTTATGTCTCAATCAGCTGTGGGTCTAGATATGGTCAATCCCGGTGGCATCACAGCCCTTGAACGAATTTTGTAAGAATTTCTCTCTCTTTCACTGTCTTTGTTTCACGGGTTTTTAAAAGTGATTGATTTTTATAAAGGGGTTTAGCTGCTTTTCACTGCTGTGTTTATGCCGCTTTACACCCACTTGACTCACTTACAGAGAGATATAAATACATAAGTTTTAAGATTCTTACTTGTCAGATATATTCTTAGGCGGTGAATAGGGGGTGTTGAGTCCAGTTCACTGAGCAAGGAATAGGTCGTGTCTATTACTTATTGGGTTTATGGAACGGTCTCTGAGCTAATTTGAAACCCTTGTTTTATGCATCACCCCACCTCAACTTTCCCGTTAAGCAGCCATAGTGTGCTTTCTAAACGTGTGACTCTCTTCTGTTTTGTAATTCAGTTCAAGGGTAGCGGTTTTTACATTCCCTCTATAAGTGATATCTTATGATAAGTGTCTTTTTCTGTGTGACTTATTTCACTTAGAATCGTCATACCTAAATCCACTCATCATGCTGCTACTAGCCTTATGACGTTGATTTCATGGCTGAGTGATATTCCTTTGTACATAAGGACCACAACTTCTTTATCCATTTTTCTCTTTCCTGGGATATTTAAGGTGTAACGAAGTGGAGGTTCTTGTCAACAGAGCAGCCCTAAACTTTGGGGTGCCTGTGTCTTGCTGATTTTTAGTTTTCCCAATTTATACGCCCATGAGTGGAAGTGCCCTATGCTCTCTAAGCTGAGTTTTTTCGATGTTTCAGGACACACCGTACACTTCTCCAGAGTGGCTGTTGGCAATTTACATCCCGCCCATCAGCGTAGCAAGGCTCCCGTTTCTCCATGGCCTGTCCTGCATTTCTGGTTTTGACACTTTATTCAGCATGGCCCTTTTGACCGATGGGAAGCGAGACTTCTTTGCAGCGCTGATTTGCCTTTCCAGGTTGCTTGGTTGGCCAAAAAGGGCGTATGCGTTTTTTCCTGAATATATTCAGGAAAAAACGCATACGCCCTTTTTGGCCAAGGGCATCATTGTCGAGGTTTTGCCGCTTTTCCCGTGCTTTAAAGGAGACTCGAATCTACCTCCTGAAATCTGTTTCCTGCAATTCTGCCTTGCTTTCAAATCCTCTTCGTTGTCTTCCGTCAATATATTTGTGGACGAGAGTTATCATTTATAACTCTGCAGGTTTGTGAATTGCAGTTCCCCTGAGCTCCATTTTTCAACTCGCTTTCTTGGGAGCTGGCCGCAAAAGCGCAGGATTGCTTCAGGCCCTATTCTGGTCCCGGGCGGAAGGCTGAGCCTGTGGTTAATTCTTCTTCCTGATGGGAAATTAGAGTAACCTGTGCCTGTCCCAACACCTAGAGCTAGTGTCTCATTGGTTCCCCCTCTTCCCGTTCATCCTCAGGACAAATTGCAACCTGTATGGAACAGGAGGTTAAAGGTGCTGATTCTCCAAGGAGGGAGATTGCCAGTAAAGCGGCTGGAATGGCGAACCCGAGCACAAGGAGATGAGAAATGAGGTGCGTTTTAGAAACCTTTCCCGATCACATGGTGTACCATCTTCAGGGTTTCTCATGCATGTTTTCGATGTAGGAAGATGCCCTTGAACCTGGAGATTTGGGACCCATGGGATGGGTACCACGCAGTATTACTCTAAAGGGTCTGCGTTTGCTCACCCAACCTCACCAAACCTCTCAACCCCAAGAGTGTCCACCCTTATGTCTCAATCAGCTGTGGGTCTAGATATGGTCAATCCCGGTGGCATCACAGCCCTTGAACGAATTTTGTAAGAATTTCTCTCTCTTTCACTGTCTTTGTTTCACGGGTTTTTAAAAGTGATTGATTTTTATAAAGGGGTTTAGCTGCTTTTCACTGCTGTGTTTATGCCGCTTTACACCCACTTGACTCACTTACAGAGAGATATAAATACATAAGTTTTAAGATTCTTACTTGTCAGATATATTCTTAGGCGGTGAATAGGGGGTGTTGAGTCCAGTTCACTGAGCAAGGAATAGGTCGTGTCTATTACTTATTGGGTTTATGGAACGGTCTCTGAGCTAATTTGAAACCCTTGTTTTATGCATCACCCCACCTCAACTTTCCCGTTAAGCAGCCATAGTGTGCTTTCTAAACATGTGACTCTCTTCTGTTTTGTAATTCAGTTCAAAGGTAGCGATTTTTACATTCCCTCTATAAGTGATATCTTATGATAAGTGTCTTTTTCTGTGTGACTTATTTCACTTAGAATCGTCGTACCTAAATCCACTCATCATGCTGCTACTAGCCTTATGACGTTGATTTCATGGCTGAGTGATATTCCATTGTACATAAGGACCACAACTTCTTTATCCATTTTTCTCTTTCCTGGGATATTTAAGGTGTAACGAAGTGGAGGTTCTTGTCAACAGAGCAGCCCTAAACTTTGGGGTGCCTGTGTCTTGCTGATTTTTAGTTTTCCCAATTTATACGCCTTTGAGTGGAAGTGCCCTATGCTCTCTAAGCTGAGTTTTTTCGATGTTTCAGGACACACCGTACACTTCTCCAGAGTGGCTGTTGGCAATTTACATCCAGCCCATCTGCGCAGCAAGGCTCCCGTTTCTCCATGGCCTGTCCTGCATTTCTGGTTTTGACACTTTATTCAGCATGGCCCTTCTGACCGATGGGAAGCGAGACTTCTTTGCAGCGCTGATTTGCCTTTCCAGGTTGCTTGGTTGGCCAAAAAGGGCGTATGCGTTTTTTCCTGCATATATTCAGGAAAAAACGCATACGCCCTTTTTGGCCAAGGGCATCATTGTCGAGGTTTTGCCGCTTTTCCCGTGCTTTAAAAGCGATTCGAATCTACCTCCTGAAATCTGTTTCCTGCAATTCTGCCTTGCTTTCAAATCCTCTTCGTTGTCTTCCGTCAATATATTTGTGGACGAGAGTTATCATTTATAACTCTACAGGTTTGTGAATTGCAGTGCCCCTGAGCTCCATTTTTCAACTCGCTTTCTTGGGAGCTGGCCGCAAAAGCACAGGATTGCTTCAGGCCCTATTCTGGTCCCGGGCGGCAGGCTGAGCCTGTGGTTAATTCTTCTTTCTGATGGGAAAATAGAGTGACCTGTGCCTGTCCCAACCCCTAGAGCTAGTGTCTCATTGGTTCCCCCTCTTCCCGTTCATCCTCAGGACAAACTGCAACCTGTACGGAACAGGAGGTTAAAGGTGCTGATTCTCCAAGGAGGGAGATTGCTAGTAAAGCGGCTGGAATGGCGAACCCGAGCACAAGGAGATGAGAAATGAGGTGCGTTTTAGAAACCTTTCCCGATCACACGGTGTACCATCTTCAGGGTTTCTCATGCATGTTTTTGATGTAGGAAAATGCCCTTGAACCTGGAGATTTGTGACCCATGGGATGGGTACCACGCAGTATTACTCTAAAGGGTCTGCGTTTGCTCACCCAACCTCACCAAACCTCTCAACCCCAAGAGTGTCCACCCTTATGTCTCAATCAGCTGTGGGTCTAGATATGGTCAATCCCGGTGGCATCACAGCCCTTGAACGAATTTTGTAAGAATTTCTCTCTCTTTCACTGTCTTTGTTTCACGGGTTTTTAAAAGTGATTGATTTTTATAAAGGGGTTTAGCTGCTTTTCACTGCTGTGTTTATGCCGCTTTACACCCACTTGACTCACTTACAGAGAGATATAAATACATAAGTTTTAAGATTCTTACTTGTCAGATATATTCTTAGGCGGTGAATAGGGGGTGTTGAGTCCAGTTCACTGAGCAAGGAATAGGTCGTGTCTATTACTTATTGGGTTTATGGAACGGTCTCTGAGCTAATTTGAAACCCTTGTTTTATGCATCACCCCACCTCAACTTTCCCGTTAAGCAGCCATAGTGTGCTTTCTAAACGTGTGACTCTCTTCTGTTTTGTAATTCAGTTCAAGGGTAGCGGTTTTTACATTCCCTCTATAAGTGATATCTTATGATAAGTGTCTTTTTCTGTGTGACTTATTTCACTTAGAATCGTCATACCTAAATCCACTCATCATGCTGCTACTAGCCTTATGACGTTGATTTCATGGCTGAGTGATATTCCTTTGTACATAAGGACCACAACTTCTTTATCCATTTTTCTCTTTCCTGGGATATTTAAGGTGTAACGAAGTGGAGGTTCTTGTCAACAGAGCAGCCCTAAACTTTGGGGTGCCTGTGTCTTGCTGATTTTTAGTTTTCCCAATTTATACGCCCATGAGTGGAAGTGCCCTATGCTCTCTAAGCTGAGTTTTTTCGATGTTTCAGGACACACCGTACACTTCTCCAGAGTGGCTGTTGGCAATTTACATCCCGCCCATCAGCGTAGCAAGGCTCCCGTTTCTCCATGGCCTGTCCTGCATTTCTGGTTTTGACACTTTATTCAGCATGGCCCTTTTGACCGATGGGAAGCGAGACTTCTTTGCAGCGCTGATTTGCCTTTCCAGGTTGCTTGGTTGGCCAAAAAGGGCGTATGCGTTTTTTCCTGAATATATTCAGGAAAAAACGCATACGCCCTTTTTGGCCAAGGGCATCATTGTCGAGGTTTTGCCGCTTTTCCCGTGCTTTAAAGGAGACTCGAATCTACCTCCTGAAATCTGTTTCCTGCAATTCTGCCTTGCTTTCAAATCCTCTTCGTTGTCTTCCGTCAATATATTTGTGGACGAGAGTTATCATTTATAACTCTGCAGGTTTGTGAATTGCAGTTCCCCTGAGCTCCATTTTTCAACTCGCTTTCTTGGGAGCTGGCCGCAAAAGCGCAGGATTGCTTCAGGCCCTATTCTGGTCCCGGGCGGAAGGCTGAGCCTGTGGTTAATTCTTCTTCCTGATGGGAAATTAGAGTAACCTGTGCCTGTCCCAACACCTAGAGCTAGTGTCTCATTGGTTCCCCCTCTTCCCGTTCATCCTCAGGACAAATTGCAACCTGTACGGAACAGGAGGTTAAAGGTGCTGATTCTCCAAGGAGGGAGATTGCTAGTAAAGCGGCTGGAATGGCGAACCCGAGCACAAGGAGATGAGAAATGAGGTGCGTTTTAGCAACCTTTCCCGATCACACGGTGTACCATCTTCAGAGTTTCTCATGCATGTTTTCGATGTAGGAAGATGCCCTTGAACCTGGAGATTTGGGACCCATGGGATGGGTACCACGCAGTATTACTCTAAAGGGTCTGCGTTTGCTCACCCAACCTCACCAAACCTCTCAGCCCCAAGAGTGTCCACCCTTATGCCTCAATCAGCTGTGGGTCTAGATATGGTCAATCCAGGTGGCATCACAGCCCTTGAACGAATTTTGTAAGAATTTCTCTCTCTTTCACTGTCTTTGTTTCACGGGTTTTTAAAAGTAATTGATTTTTATAAAGGGGTTTAGCTGTTTTTTACTGCTGTGTTTATGCCGCTTTTAACCCACTTGACTCACATACAGACAGATATCAATACATAGGTTTTAAGATTCTTACTAGTCAGATATATTCTTGGGCGGTGAATAGGGGGTTTTGAGTCCAGATCACTGAGCAAGGAGTAGGTCTTGTCTATTACATATTGGGTTTATGGAACGGTCTCTGAGCTAATTTGAAACCCTTGTTTTATGCATCACCCCACCTCACCTTTCCCGTTAAGCAGCCATAGTGTGTTTTCTAAACGTGTGACTCTGTTCTGTTTTGTAATTCAGTTCAAGGGTAGCGGTTTTTACATTCCCTCTATAAGTGATATCTTATGATAAGTGTCTTTTTCTGTGTGACTTATTTCACTTAGAATCGTCGTACCTAAATCCACTCATCATGCTGCTACTAGCCTTATGACGTTGATTTCATGGCTGAGTGATATTCCATTGTACATAAGGACCACAACTTCTTTATCCATTTTTCTCTTTCCTGGGATATTTAAGGTGTAACGAAGTGGAGGTTCTTGTCAACAGAGCAGCCCTAAACTTTGGGGTGCCTGTGTCTTGCTGATTTTTAGTTTTCCCAATTTATACGCCCGTGAGTGGAAGTGCCCTATGCTGTCTAAGCTGAGTTTTTTCGATGTTTCAGGACACACCGTACACTTCTCCAGAGTGGCTGTTGGCAATTTACATCCCGCCCATCAGCGTAGCAAGGCTCCCGTTTCTCCATGGCCTGTCCTGCATTTCTGGTTTTGACACTTTATTCAGCATGGCCCTTTTGACCGATGGGAAGCGAGACTTCTTTGTAGCGCTGATTTGCCTTTCCAGGTTGCTTGGTTGGCCAAAAAGGGCGTATGCGTTTTTTCCCGAATATATTCAGGAATAAACGCATACGCCCTTTTTGGCCAAGGGCATCATTGTCGAGGTTTTGCCGCTTTTCCCGTGCTTTAAAGGCGATTCGAATCTTCCTCCTGAAATCTGTTTCCTGCAATTCTGCCTTGCTTTCAAATCCTCTTTGTTGTCTTCCGTCAATATATTTGTGGACGAGAGTTATCATTTATAACTCTGCAGGTTTGTGAATTGCAGTGCCCCTGAGCTCCATTTTTCAACTCGCTTTCTTGGGAGCTGGCCGCAAAAGCGCAGGATTGCTTCAGGCCCTATTCTGGTCCCGGGCGGCAGGCTGAGCCTGTGGTTAATTCTTCTTCCTGATGGGAAAATAGAGTGACCTGTGCCTGTCCCAACACCTAGAGCTAGTGTCTCATTGGTTCCCCCTCTTCCCGTTCATCCTCAGGACAAATTGCAACCTGTACGGAACAGGAGGTAAAAGGTGCTGATTCTCCAAGGAGGGAGATTGCTAGTAAAGCGGCTGGAATGGCGAACCCGAGCACAAGGAGATGAGAAATGAGGTGCGTGTTAGAAACCTTTCCCGATCACACGGTGTACCATCTTCTGGGATTCTCATGCATGTTTTCGATGTAGGAAGATGCCCTTGAACCTGGAGATTTGGGACCCATGGGATGGGTACCACGCAGTATTACTCTAAAGGGTCTGCGTTTGCTCACCCAACCTCACCAAACCTCTCAGCCCCAAGAGTGTCCACCCTTATGCCTCAATCAGCTGTGGGTCTAGATATGGTCAATCCAGGTGGCATCACAGCCCTTGAACGAATTTTGTAAGAATTTCTCTCTCTTTCACTGTCTTTGTTTCACGGGTTTTTAAAAGTAATGGATTTTTATAAAGGGGTTTAGCTGTTTTTTACTGCTGTGTTTATGCCGCTTTACACCCACTTGACTCACATACAGAGAGATATCAATACATAGGTTTTAAGATTCTTACTAGTCAGATATATTCTTGGGCGGTGAATAGGGGGTTTTGAGTCCAGATCACTGAGCAAGGAGTAGGTCTTGTCTATTACATATTGGGTTTATGGAACGGTCTCTGAGCTAATTTGAAACCCTTGTTTTATGCATCACCCCACCTCACCTTTCCCGTTAAGCAGCCATAGTGTGTTTTCTAAACGTGTGACTCTGTTCTGTTTTGTAATTCAGTTCAAGGGTAGCGGTTTTACATTCCCTCTATAAGTGATATCTTATGATAAGTGTCGTTTTCTGTGTGGCTTATTTCACTTAGAATCGTCGTACCTAAATCCACTCATCATGCTGCTACTAGCCTTATGACGTTGATTTCATGGCTGAGTGATATTCCATTGTACATAAGGACCACAACTTCTTTATCCATTTTTCTCTTTCCTGGGATATTTAAGGTGTAACGAAGTGGAGGTTCTTGTCAACAGAGCAGCCCTAAACTTTGGGGTGCCTGTGCCTTGCTGATTTTTAGTTTTCCCAATTTATACGCCCGTGAGTGGAAGTGCCCTATGCTGTCTAAGCTGAGTGTTTTCGATGTTTCAGGACACACCGTACACTTCTGCAGAGTGGCTGTTGGCAATTTACATCACGCCCATCAGCGTAGCAAGGCTCCCGTTTCTCCATGGCCTGTCCTGCATTTCTGGTTTTGACACTTTATTCAGCATGGCCCTTTTGACCGATGGGAAGCGAGACTTCTTTGTAGCGCTGATTTGCCTTTCCAGGTTGCTTGGTTGGCCAAAAAGGGCGTATGCGTTTTTTCCTGAATATATTCAGGAAAAAACGCATACGCCCTTTTTGGCCAAGGGCATCATTGTCGAGGTTTTGCCGCTTTTCCCGTGCTTTAAAGGCGATTCGAATCTACCTCCTGAAATCTGTTTCCTGCAATTCTGCCTTGCTTTCAAATCCTCTTTGTTGTCTTCCGTCAATATATTTGTGGACGAGAGTTATCATTTATAACTCTGCAGGTTTGTGAATTGCAGTGCCCCTGAGCTCCATTTTTCAACTCGCTTTCTTGGGAGCTGGCCGCAAAAGCGCAGGATTGCTTCAGGCCCTATTCTGGTCCCGGGCGGCAGGCTGAGCCTGTGGTTAATTCTTCTTCCTGATGGGAAAATAGAGTGACCTGTGCCTGTCCCAACACCTAGAGCTAGTGTCTCATTGGTTCCCCCTCTTCCCGTTCATCCTCAGGACAAACTGCAACCTGTACGGAACAGGAGGTTAAAGGTGCTGATTCTCCAAGGAGGGAGATTGCTAGTAAAGCGGCTGGAATGGCGAACCCGAGCACAAGGAGATGAGAAATGAGGTGCGTTTTAGAAACCTTTCCCGATCACACGGTGTACCATCTTCAGGGTTTCTCATGCATGTTTTTGATGTAGGAAGATGCCCTTGAACCTGGAGATTTGTGACCCATGGGATGGGTACCACGCAGTATTACTCTAAAGGGTCTGCGTTTGCTCACCCAACCTCACCAAACCTCTCAACCCCAAGAGTGTCCACCCTTATGTCTCAATCAGCTGTGGGTCTAGATATGGTCAATCCCGGTGGCATCACAGCCCTTGAACGAATTTTGTAAGAATTTCTCTCTCTTTCACTGTCTTTGTTTCACGGGTTTTTAAAAGTGATTGATTTTTATAAAGGGGTTTAGCTGCTTTTCACTGCTGTGTTTATGCCGCTTTACACCCACTTGACTCACTTACAGAGAGATATAAATACATAAGTTTTAAGATTCTTACTTGTCAGATATATTCTTAGGCGGTGAATAGGGGGTGTTGAGTCCAGTTCACTGAGCAAGGAATAGGTCGTGTCTATTACTTATTGGGTTTATGGAACGGTCTCTGAGCTAATTTGAAACCCTTGTTTTATGCATCACCCCACCTCAACTTTCCCGTTAAGCAGCCATAGTGTGCTTTCTAAACGTGTGACTCTCTTCTGTTTTGTAATTCAGTTCAAGGGTAGCGGTTTTTACATTCCCTCTATAAGTGATATCTTATGATAAGTGTCTTTTTCTGTGTGACTTATTTCACTTAGAATCGTCATACCTAAATCCACTCATCATGCTGCTACTAGCCTTATGACGTTGATTTCATGGCTGAGTGATATTCCTTTGTACATAAGGACCACAACTTCTTTATCCATTTTTCTCTTTCCTGGGATATTTAAGGTGTAACGAAGTGGAGGTTCTTGTCAACAGAGCAGCCCTAAACTTTGGGGTGCCTGTGTCTTGCTGATTTTTAGTTTTCCCAATTTATACGCCCATGAGTGGAAGTGCCCTATGCTCTCTAAGCTGAGTTTTTTCGATGTTTCAGGACACACCGTACACTTCTCCAGAGTGGCTGTTGGCAATTTACATCCCGCCCATCAGCGTAGCAAGGCTCCCGTTTCTCCATGGCCTGTCCTGCATTTCTGGTTTTGACACTTTATTCAGCATGGCCCTTTTGACCGATGGGAAGCGAGACTTCTTTGCAGCGCTGATTTGCCTTTCCAGGTTGCTTGGTTGGCCAAAAAGGGCGTATGCGTTTTTTCCTGAATATATTCAGGAAAAAACGCATACGCCCTTTTTGGCCAAGGGCATCATTGTCGAGGTTTTGCCGCTTTTCCCGTGCTTTAAAGGAGACTCGAATCTACCTCCTGAAATCTGTTTCCTGCAATTCTGCCTTGCTTTCAAATCCTCTTCGTTGTCTTCCGTCAATATATTTGTGGACGAGAGTTATCATTTATAACTCTGCAGGTTTGTGAATTGCAGTTCCCCTGAGCTCCATTTTTCAACTCGCTTTCTTGGGAGCTGGCCGCAAAAGCGCAGGATTGCTTCAGGCCCTATTCTGGTCCCGGGCGGAAGGCTGAGCCTGTGGTTAATTCTTCTTCCTGATGGGAAATTAGAGTAACCTGTGCCTGTCCCAACACCTAGAGCTAGTGTCTCATTGGTTCCCCCTCTTCCCGTTCATCCTCAGGACAAATTGCAACCTGTACGGAACAGGAGGTTAAAGGTGCTGATTCTCCAAGGAGGGAGATTGCTAGTAAAGCGGCTGGAATGGCGAACCCGAGCACAAGGAGATGAGAAATGAGGTGCGTTTTAGCAACCTTTCCCGATCACACGGTGTACCATCTTCAGGGTTTCTCATGCATGTTTTCGATGTAGGAAGATGCCCTTGAACCTGGAGATTTGGGACCCATGGGATGGGTACCACGCAGTATTACTCTAAAGGGTCTGCGTTTGCTCACCCAACCTCACCAAACCTCTCAGCCCCAAGAGTGTCCACCCTTATGCCTCAATCAGCTGTGGGTCTAGATATGGTCAATCCAGGTGGCATCACAGCCCTTGAACGAATTTTGTAAGAATTTCTCTCTCTTTCACTGTCTTTGTTTCACGGGTTTTTAAAAGTAATTGATTTTTATAAAGGGGTTTAGCTGTTTTTTACTGCTGTGTTTATGCCGCTTTTAACCCACTTGACTCACATACAGACAGATATCAATACATAGGTTTTAAGATTCTTACTAGTCAGATATATTCTTGGGCGGTGAATAGGGGGTTTTGAGTCCAGATCACTGAGCAAGGAGTAGGTCTTGTCTATTACATATTGGGTTTATGGAACGGTCTCTGAGCTAATTTGAAACCCTTGTTTTATGCATCACCCCACCTCACCTTTCCCGTTAAGCAGCCATAGTGTGTTTTCTAAACGTGTGACTCTGTTCTGTTTTGTAATTCAGTTCAAGGGTAGCGGTTTTTACATTCCCTCTATAAGTGATATCTTATGATAAGTGTCTTTTTCTGTGTGACTTATTTCACTTAGAATCGTCGTACCTAAATCCACTCATCATGCTGCTACTAGCCTTATGACGTTGATTTCATGGCTGAGTGATATTCCATTGTACATAAGGACCACAACTTCTTTATCCATTTTTCTCTTTCCTGGGATATTTAAGGTGTAACGAAGTGGAGGTTCTTGTCAACAGAGCAGCCCTAAACTTTGGGGTGCCTGTGTCTTGCTGATTTTTAGTTTTCCCAATTTATACGCCCGTGAGTGGAAGTGCCCTATGCTGTCTAAGCTGAGTTTTTTCGATGTTTCAGGACACACCGTACACTTCTCCAGAGTGGCTGTTGGCAATTTACATCCCGCCCATCAGCGTAGCAAGGCTCCCGTTTCTCCATGGCCTGTCCTGCATTTCTGGTTTTGACACTTTATTCAGCATGGCCCTTTTGACCGATGGGAAGCGAGACTTCTTTGTAGCGCTGATTTGCCTTTCCAGGTTGCTTGGTTGGCCAAAAAGGGCGTATGCGTTTTTTCCCGAATATATTCAGGAATAAACGCATACGCCCTTTTTGGCCAAGGGCATCATTGTCGAGGTTTTGCCGCTTTTCCCGTGCTTTAAAGGCGATTCGAATCTTCCTCCTGAAATCTGTTTCCTGCAATTCTGCCTTGCTTTCAAATCCTCTTTGTTGTCTTCCGTCAATATATTTGTGGACGAGAGTTATCATTTATAACTCTGCAGGTTTGTGAATTGCAGTGCCCCTGAGCTCCATTTTTCAACTCGCTTTCTTGGGAGCTGGCCGCAAAAGCGCAGGATTGCTTCAGGCCCTATTCTGGTCCCGGGCGGCAGGCTGAGCCTGTGGTTAATTCTTCTTCCTGATGGGAAAATAGAGTGACCTGTGCCTGTCCCAACACCTAGAGCTAGTGTCTCATTGGTTCCCCCTCTTCCCGTTCATCCTCAGGACAAATTGCAACCTGTACGGAACAGGAGGTTAAAGGTGCTGATTCTCCAAGGAGGGAGATTGCTAGTAAAGCGGCTGGAATGGCGAACCCGAGCACAAGGAGATGAGAAATGAGGTGCGTGTTAGAAACCTTTCCCGATCACACGGTGTACCATCTTCTGGGATTCTCATGCATGTTTTCGATGTAGGAAGATGCCCTTGAACCTGGAGATTTGGGACCCATGGGATGGGTACCACGCAGTATTACTCTAAAGGGTCTGCGTTTGCTCACCCAACCTCACCAAACCTCTCAGCCCCAAGAGTGTCCACCCTTATGCCTCAATCAGCTGTGGGTCTAGATATGGTCAATCCAGGTGGCATCACAGCCCTTGAACGAATTTTGTAAGAATTTCTCTCTCTTTCACTGTCTTTGTTTCACGGGTTTTTAAAAGTAATGGATTTTTATAAAGGGGTTTAGCTGTTTTTTACTGCTGTGTTTATGCCGCTTTACACCCACTTGACTCACATACAGAGAGATATCAATACATAGGTTTTAAGATTCTTACTAGTCAGATATATTCTTGGGCGGTGAATAGGGGGTTTTGAGTCCAGATCACTGAGCAAGGAGTAGGTCTTGTCTATTACATATTGGGTTTATGGAACGGTCTCTGAGCTAATTTGAAACCCTTGTTTTATGCATCACCCCACCTCACCTTTCCCGTTAAGCAGCCATAGTGTGTTTTCTAAACGTGTGACTCTGTTCTGTTTTGTAATTCAGTTCAAGGGTAGCGGTTTTACATTCCCTCTATAAGTGATATCTTATGATAAGTGTCGTTTTCTGTGTGGCTTATTTCACTTAGAATCGTCGTAACTAAATCCACTCATCATGCTGCTACTAGCCTTATGACGTTGATTTCATGGCTGAGTGATATTCCATTGTACATAAGGACCACAACTTCTTTATCCATTTTTCTCTTTCCTGGGATATTTAAGGTGTAACGAAGTGGAGGTTCTTGTCAACAGAGCAGCCCTAAACTTTGGGGTGCCTGTGCCTTGCTGATTTTTAGTTTTCCCAATTTATACGCCCGTGAGTGGAAGTGCCCTATGCTGTCTAAGCTGAGTGTTTTCGATGTTTCAGGACACACCGTACACTTCTGCAGAGTGGCTGTTGGCAATTTACATCACGCCCATCAGCGTAGCAAGGCTCCCGTTTCTCCATGGCCTGTCCTGCATTTCTGGTTTTGACACTTTATTCAGCATGGCCCTTTTGACCGATGGGAAGCGAGACTTCTTTGTAGCGCTGATTTGCCTTTCCAGGTTGCTTGGTTGGCCAAAAAGGGCGTATGCGTTTTTTCCTGCATATATTCAGGAAAAAACGCATACGCCCTTTTTGGCCAAGGGCATCATTGTCGAGGTTTTGCCGCTTTTCCCGTGCTTTAAAGGCGATTCGAATCTACCTCCTGAAATCTGTTTCCTGCAATTCTGCCTTGCTTTCAAATCCTCTTTGTTGTCTTCCGTCAATATATTTGTGGACGAGAGTTATCATTTATAACTCTGCAGGTTTGTGAATTGCAGTGCCCCTGAGCTCCATTTTTCAACTCGCTTTCTTGGGAGCTGGCCGCAAAAGCGCAGGATTGCTTCAGGCCCTATTCTGGTCCCGGGCGGCAGGCTGAGGCTGTGGTTAATTCTTCTTCCTGATGGGAAAATAGAGTGACCTGTGCCTGTCCCAACCCCTAGAGCTAGTGTCTCATTGGTTCCCCCTCTTCCCGTTCATCCTCAGGACAAACTGCAACCTGTACGGAACAGGAGGTTAAAGGTGCTGATTCTCCAAGGAGGGAGATTGCTAGTAAAGCGGCTGGAATGGCGAACCCGAGCACAAGGAGATGAGAAATGAGGTGCGTTTTAGAAACCTTTCCCGATCACACGGTGTACCATCTTCAGGGTTTCTCATGCATGTTTTTGATGTAGGAAGATGCCCTTGAACCTGGAGATTTGTGACCCATGGGATGGGTACCACGCAGTATTACTCTAAAGGGTCTGCGTTTGCTCACCCAACCTCACCAAACCTCTCAACCCCAAGAGTGTCCACCCTTATGTCTCAATCAGCTGTGGGTCTAGATATGGTCAATCCCGGTGGCATCACAGCCCTTGAACGAATTTTGTAAGAATTTCTCTCTCTTTCACTGTCTTTGTTTCACGGGTTTTTAAAAGTGATTGATTTTTATAAAGGGGTTTAGCTGCTTTTCACTGCTGTGTTTATGCCGCTTTACACCCACTTGACTCACTTACAGAGAGATATAAATACATAAGTTTTAAGATTCTTACTTGTCAGATATATTCTTAGGCGGTGAATAGGGGGTGTTGAGTCCAGTTCACTGAGCAAGGAATAGGTCGTGTCTATTACTTATTGGGTTTATGGAACGGTCTCTGAGCTAATTTGAAACCCTTGTTTTATGCATCACCCCACCTCAACTTTCCCGTTAAGCAGCCATAGTGTGCTTTCTAAACGTGTGACTCTCTTCTGTTTTGTAATTCAGTTCAAGGGTAGCGGTTTTTACATTCCCTCTATAAGTGATATCTTATGATAAGTGTCTTTTTCTGTGTGACTTATTTCACTTAGAATCGTCATACCTAAATCCACTCATCATGCTGCTACTAGCCTTATGACGTTGATTTCATGGCTGAGTGATATTCCTTTGTACATAAGGACCACAACTTCTTTATCCATTTTTCTCTTTCCTGGGATATTTAAGGTGTAACGAAGTGGAGGTTCTTGTCAACAGAGCAGCCCTAAACTTTGGGGTGCCTGTGTCTTGCTGATTTTTAGTTTTCCCAATTTATACGCCCATGAGTGGAAGTGCCCTATGCTCTCTAAGCTGAGTTTTTTCGATGTTTCAGGACACACCGTACACTTCTGCAGAGTGGCTGTTGGCAATTTACATCCCGCCCATCAGCGTAGCAAGGCTCCCGTTTCTCCATGGCCTGTCCTGCATTTCTGGTTTTGACACTTTATTCAGCATGGCCCTTTTGACCGATGGGAAGCGAGACTTCGTTGCAGCGCTGATTTGCCTTTCCAGGTTGCTTGGTTGGCCAAAAAGGGCGTATGCGTTTTTTCCTGAATATATTCAGGAAAAAACGCATACGCCCTTTTTGGCCAAGGGCATCATTGTCGAGGTTTTGCCGCTTTTCCCGTGCTTTAAAGGAGACTCGAATCTACCTCCTGAAATCTGTTTCCTGCAATTCTGCCTTGCTTTCAAATCCTCTTCGTTGTCTTCCGTCAATATATTTGTGGACGAGAGTTATCATTTATAACTCTGCAGGTTTGTGAATTGCAGTTCCCCTGAGCTCCATTTTTCAACTCGCTTTCTTGGGAGCTGGCCGCAAAAGCGCAGGATTGCTTCAGGCCCTATTCTGGTCCCGGGCGGAAGGCTGAGCCTGTGGTTAATTCTTCTTCCTGATGGGAAATTAGAGTAACCTGTGCCTGTCCCAACACCTAGAGCTAGTGTCTCATTGGTTCCCCCTCTTCCCGTTCATCCTCAGGACAAATTGCAACCTGTACGGAACAGGAGGTTAAAGGTGCTGATTCTCCAAGGAGGGAGATTGCTAGTAAAGCGGCTGGAATGGCGAACCCGAGCACAAGGAGATGAGAAATGAGGTGCGTTTTAGCAACCTTTCCCGATCACACGGTGTACCATCTTCAGGGTTTCTCATGCATGTTTTCGATGTAGGAAGATGCCCTTGAACCTGGAGATTTGGGACCCATGGGATGGGTACCACGCAGTATTACTCTAAAGGGTCTGCGTTTGCTCACCCAACCTCACCAAACCTCTCAGCCCCAAGAGTGTCCACCCTTATGCCTCAATCAGCTGTGGGTCTAGATATGGTCAATCCAGGTGGCATCACAGCCCTTGAACGAATTTTGTAAGAATTTCTCTCTCTTTCACTGTCTTTGTTTCACGGGTTTTTAAAAGTAATTGATTTTTATAAAGGGGTTTAGCTGTTTTTTACTGCTGTGTTTATGCCGCTTTTAACCCACTTGACTCACATACAGACAGATATCAATACATAGGTTTTAAGATTCTTACTAGTCAGATATATTCTTGGGCGGTGAATAGGGGGTTTAGAGTCCAGATCACTGAGCAAGGAGTAGGTCTTGTCTATTACATATTGGGTTTATGGAACGGTCTCTGAGCTAATTTGAAACCCTTGTTTTATGCATCACCCCACCTCACCTTTCCCGTTAAGCAGCCATAGTGTGTTTTCTAAACGTGTGACTCTGTTCTGTTTTGTAATTCAGTTCAAGGGTAGCGGTTTTTACATTCCCTCTATAAGTGATATCTTATGATAAGTGTCTTTTTCTGTGTGACTTATTTCACTTAGAATCGTCGTACCTAAATCCACTCATCATGCTGCTACTAGCCTTATGACGTTGATTTCATGGCTGAGTGATATTCCATTGTACATAAGGACCACAACTTCTTTATCCATTTTTCTCTTTCCTGGGATATTTAAGGTGTAACGAAGTGGAGGTTCTTGTCAACAGAGCAGCCCTAAACTTTGGGGTGCCTGTGTCTTGCTGATTTTTAGTTTTCCCAATTTATACGCCTTTGAGTGGAAGTGCCCTATGCTCTCTAAGCTGAGTTTTTTCGATGTTTCAGGACACACCGTACACTTCTCCAGAGTGGCTGTTGGCAATTTACATCCCGCCCATCAGCGTAGCAAGGCTCCCGTTTCTCCATGGCCTGTCCTGCATTTCTGGTTTTGACACTTTATTCAGCATGGCCCTTTTGACCGATGGGAAGCGAGACTTCTTTGTAGCGGTGATTTGCCTTTCCAGGTTGCTTGGTTGGCCAAAAAGGGCGTATGCGTTTTTTCCCGAATATATTCAGGAATAAACGCATACGCCCTTTTTGGCCAAGGGCATCATTGTCGAGGTTTTGCCGCTTTTCCCGTGCTTTAAAGGCGATTCGAATCTTCCTCCTGAAATCTGTTTCCTGCAATTCTGCCTTGCTTTCAAATCCTCTTTGTTGTCTTCCGTCAATATATTTGTGGACGAGAGTTATCATTTATAACTCTGCAGGTTTGTGAATTGCAGTGCCCCTGAGCTCCATTTTTCAACTCGCTTTCTTGGGAGCTGGCCGCAAAAGCGCAGGATTGCTTCAGGCCCTATTCTGGTCCCGGGCGGCAGGCTGAGCCTGTGGTTAATTCTTCTTCCTGATGGGAAAATAGAGTGACCTGTGCCTGTCCCAACACCTAGAGCTAGTGTCTCATTGGTTCCCCCTCTTCCCGTTCATCCTCAGGACAAATTGCAACCTGTACGGAACAGGAGGTTAAAGGTGCTGATTCTCCAAGGAGGGAGATTGCTAGTAAAGCGGCTGGAATGGCGAACCCGAGCACAAGGAGATGAGAAATGAGGTGCGTGTTAGAAACCTTTCCCGATCACACGGTGTACCATCTTCTGGGATTCTCATGCATGTTTTCGATGTAGGAAGATGCCCTTGAACCTGGAGATTTGGGACCCATGGGATGGGTACCACGCAGTATTACTCTAAAGGGTCTGCGTTTGCTCACCCAACCTCACCAAACCTCTCAGCCCCAAGAGTGTCCACCCTTATGCCTCAATCAGCTGTGGGTCTAGATATGGTCAATCCAGGTGGCATCACAGCCCTTGAACGAATTTTGTAAGAATTTCTCTCTCTTTCACTGTCTTTGTTTCACGGGTTTTTAAAAGTAATGGATTTTTATAAAGGGGTTTAGCTGTTTTTTACTGCTGTGTTTATGCCGCTTTACACCCACTTGACTCACATACAGAGAGATATCAATACATAGGTTTTAAGATTCTTACTAGTCAGATATATTCTTGGGCGGTGAATAGGGGGTTTTGAGTCCAGATCACTGAGCAAGGAGTAGGTCTTGTCTATTACATATTGGGTTTATGGAACGGTCTCTGAGCTAATTTGAAACCCTTGTTTTATGCATCACCCCACCTCACCTTTCCCGTTAAGCAGCCATAGTGTGTTTTCTAAACGTGTGACTCTGTTCTGTTTTGTAATTCAGTTCAAGGGTAGCGGTTTTACATTCCCTCTATAAGTGATATCTTATGATAAGTGTCGTTTTCTGTGTGGCTTATTTCACTTAGAATCGTCGTACCTAAATCCACTCATCATGCTGCTACTAGCCTTATGACGTTGATTTCATGGCTGAGTGATATTCCATTGTACATAAGGACCACAACTTCTTTATCCATTTTTCTCTTTCCTGGGATATTTAAGGTGTAACGAAGTGGAGGTTCTTGTCAACAGAGCAGCCCTAAACTTTGGGGTGCCTGTGCCTTGCTGATTTTTAGTTTTCCCAATTTATACGCCCGTGAGTGGAAGTGCCCTATGCTGTCTAAGCTGAGTGTTTTCGATGTTTCAGGACACACCGTACACTTCTGCAGAGTGGCTGTTGGCAATTTACATCCCGCCCATCAGCGTAGCAAGGCTCCCGTTTCTCCATGGCCTGTCCTGCATTTCTGGTTTTGACACTTTATTCAGCATGGCCCTTTTGACCGATGGGAAGCGAGACTTCTTTGTAGCGCTGATTTGCCTTTCCAGGTTGCTTGGTTGGCCAAAAAGGGCGTATGCGTTTTTTCCTGAATATATTCAGGAAAAAACGCATACGCCCTTTTTGGCCAAGGGCATCATTGTCGAGGTTTTGCCGCTTTTCCCGTGCTTTAAAGGCGATTCGAATCTACCTCCTGAAATCTGTTTCCTGCAATTCTGCCTTGCTTTCAAATCCTCTTTGTTGTCTTCCGTCAATATATTTGTGGACGAGAGTTATCATTTATAACTCTGCAGGTTTGTGAATTGCAGTGCCCCTGAGCTCCATTTTTCAACTCGCTTTCTTGGGAGCTGGCCGCAAAAGCGCAGGATTGCTTCAGGCCCTATTCTGGTCCCGGGCGGCAGGCTGAGGCTGTGGTTAATTCTTCTTCCTGATGGGAAAATAGAGTGACCTGTGCCTGTCCCAACACCTAGAGCTAGTGTCTCATTGGTTCCCCCTCTTCCCGTTCATCCTCAGGACAAATTGCAACCTGTATGGAACAGGAGGTTAAAGGTGCTGATTCTCCAAGGAGGGAGATTGCTAGTAAAGCGGCTGGAATGGCGAACCCGAGCACAAGGAGATGAGAAATGAGGTGCGTTTTAGAAACCTTTCCCGATCACATGGTGTACCATCTTCAGGGTTTCTCATGCATGTTTTCGATGTAGGAAGATGCCCTTGAACCTGGAGATTTGGGACCCATGGGATGGGTACCACGCAGTATTACTCTAAAGGGTCTGCGTTTGCTCACCCAACCTCACCAAACCTCTCAACCCCAAGAGTGTCCACCCTTATGTCTCAATCAGCTGTGGGTCTAGATATGGTCAATCCCGGTGGCATCACAGCCCTTGAACGAATTTTGTAAGAATTTCTCTCTCTTTCACTGTCTTTGTTTCACGGGTTTTTAAAAGTGATTGATTTTTATAAAGGGGTTTAGCTGCTTTTCACTGCTGTGTTTATGCCGCTTTACACCCACTTGACTCACTTACAGAGAGATATAAATACATAAGTTTTAAGATTCTTACTTGTCAGATATATTCTTAGGCGGTGAATAGGGGGTGTTGAGTCCAGTTCACTGAGCAAGGAATAGGTCGTGTCTATTACTTATTGGGTTTATGGAACGGTCTCTGAGCTAATTTGAAACCCTTGTTTTATGCATCACCCCACCTCAACTTTCCCGTTAAGCAGCCATAGTGTGCTTTCTAAACGTGTGACTCTCTTCTGTTTTGTAATTCAGTTCAAAGGTAGCGATTTTTACATTCCCTCTATAAGTGATATCTTATGATAAGTGTCTTTTTCTGTGTGACTTATTTCACTTAGAATCGTCGTACCTAAATCCACTCATCATGCTGCTACTAGCCTTATGACGTTGATTTCATGGCTGAGTGATATTCCATTGTACATAAGGACCACAACTTCTTTATCCATTTTTCTCTTTCCTGGGATATTTAAGGTGTAACGAAGTGGAGGTTCTTGTCAACAGAGCAGCCCTAAACTTTGGGGTGCCTGTGTCTTGCTGATTTTTAGTTTTCCCAATTTATACGCCTTTGAGTGGAAGTGCCCTATGCTCTCTAAGCTGAGTTTTTTCGATGTTTCAGGACACACCGTACACTTCTCCAGAGTGGCTGTTGGCAATTTACATCCAGCCCATCTGCGCAGCAAGGCTCCCGTTTCTCCATGGCCTGTCCTGCATTTCTGGTTTTGACACTTTATTCAGCATGGCCCTTCTGACCGATGGGAAGCGAGACTTCTTTGCAGCGCTGATTTGCCTTTCCAGGTTGCTTGGTTGGCCAAAAAGGGCGTATGCGTTTTTTCCTGCATATATTCAGGAAAAAACGCATACGCCCTTTTTGGCCAAGGGCATCATTGTCGAGGTTTTGCCGCTTTTCCCGTGCTTTAAAAGCGATTCGAATCTACCTCCTGAAATCTGTTTCCTGCAATTCTGCCTTGCTTTCAAATCCTCTTCGTTGTCTTCCGTCAATATATTTGTGGACGAGAGTTATCATTTATAACTCTACAGGTTTGTGAATTGCAGTGCCCCTGAGCTCCATTTTTCAACTCGCTTTCTTGGGAGCTGGCCGCAAAAGCACAGGATTGCTTCAGGCCCTATTCTGGTCCCGGGCGGCAGGCTGAGCCTGTGGTTAATTCTTCTTCCTGATGGGAAAATAGAGTGACCTGTGCCTGTCCCAACCCCTAGAGCTAGTGTCTCATTGGTTCCCCCTCTTCCCGTTCATCCTCAGGACAAACTGCAACCTGTACGGAACAGGAGGTTAAAGGTGCTGATTCTCCAAGGAGGGAGATTGCTAGTAAAGCGGCTGGAATGGCGAACCCGAGCACAAGGAGATGAGAAATGAGGTGCGTTTTAGAAACCTTTCCCGATCACACGGTGTACCATCTTCAGGGTTTCTCATGCATGTTTTTGATGTAGGAAGATGCCCTTGAACCTGGAGATTTGTGACCCATGGGATGGGTACCACGCAGTATTACTCTAAAGGGTCTGCGTTTGCTCACCCAACCTCACCAAACCTCTCAACCCCAAGAGTGTCCACCCTTATGTCTCAATCAGCTGTGGGTCTAGATATGGTCAATCCCGGTGGCATCACAGCCCTTGAACGAATTTTGTAAGAATTTCTCTCTCTTTCACTGTCTTTGTTTCACGGGTTTTTAAAAGTGATTGATTTTTATAAAGGGGTTTAGCTGCTTTTCACTGCTGTGTTTATGCCGCTTTACACCCACTTGACTCACTTACAGAGAGATATAAATACATAAGTTTTAAGATTCTTACTTGTCAGATATATTCTTAGGCGGTGAATAGGGGGTGTTGAGTCCAGTTCACTGAGCAAGGAATAGGTCGTGTCTATTACTTATTGGGTTTATGGAACGGTCTCTGAGCTAATTTGAAACCCTTGTTTTATGCATCACCCCACCTCAACTTTCCCGTTAAGCAGCCATAGTGTGCTTTCTAAACGTGTGACTCTCTTCTGTTTTGTAATTCAGTTCAAGGGTAGCGGTTTTTACATTCCCTCTATAAGTGATATCTTATGATAAGTGTCTTTTTCTGTGTGACTTATTTCACTTAGAATCGTCATACCTAAATCCACTCATCATGCTGCTACTAGCCTTATGACGTTGATTTCATGGCTGAGTGATATTCCTTTGTACATAAGGACCACAACTTCTTTATCCATTTTTCTCTTTCCTGGGATATTTAAGGTGTAACGAAGTGGAGGTTCTTGTCAACAGAGCAGCCCTAAACTTTGGGGTGCCTGTGTCTTGCTGATTTTTAGTTTTCCCAATTTATACGCCCATGAGTGGAAGTGCCCTATGCTCTCTAAGCTGAGTTTTTTCGATGTTTCAGGACACACCGTACACTTCTCCAGAGTGGCTGTTGGCAATTTACATCCCGCCCATCAGCGTAGCAAGGCTCCCGTTTCTCCATGGCCTGTCCTGCATTTCTGGTTTTGACACTTTATTCAGCATGGCCCTTTTGACCGATGGGAAGCGAGACTTCTTTGCAGCGCTGATTTGCCTTTCCAGGTTGCTTGGTTGGCCAAAAAGGGCGTATGCGTTTTTTCCTGAATATATTCAGGAAAAAACGCATACGCCCTTTTTGGCCAAGGGCATCATTGTCGAGGTTTTGCCGCTTTTCCCGTGCTTTAAAGGAGACTCGAATCTACCTCCTGAAATCTGTTTCCTGCAATTCTGCCTTGCTTTCAAATCCTCTTCGTTGTCTTCCGTCAATATATTTGTGGACGAGAGTTATCATTTATAACTCTGCAGGTTTGTGAATTGCAGTTCCCCTGAGCTCCATTTTTCAACTCGCTTTCTTGGGAGCTGGCCGCAAAAGCGCAGGATTGCTTCAGGCCCTATTCTGGTCCCGGGCGGAAGGCTGAGCCTGTGGTTAATTCTTCTTCCTGATGGGAAATTAGAGTAACCTGTGCCTGTCCCAACACCTAGAGCTAGTGTCTCATTGGTTCCCCCTCTTCCCGTTCATCCTCAGGACAAATTGCAACCTGTACGGAACAGGAGGTTAAAGGTGCTGATTCTCCAAGGAGGGAGATTGCTAGTAAAGCGGCTGGAATGGCGAACCCGAGCACAAGGAGATGAGAAATGAGGTGCGTTTTAGCAACCTTTCCCGATCACACGGTGTACCATCTTCAGGGTTTCTCATGCATGTTTTCGATGTAGGAAGATGCCCTTGAACCTGGAGATTTGGGACCCATGGGATGGGTACCACGCAGTATTACTCTAAAGGGTCTGCGTTTGCTCACCCAACCTCACCAAACCTCTCAGCCCCAAGAGTGTCCACCCTTATGCCTCAATCAGCTGTGGGTCTAGATATGGTCAATCCAGGTGGCATCACAGCCCTTGAACGAATTTTGTAAGAATTTCTCTCTCTTTCACTGTCTTTGTTTCACGGGTTTTTAAAAGTAATGGATTTTTATAAAGGGGTTTAGCTGTTTTTTACTGCTGTGTTTATGCCGCTTTACACCCACTTGACTCACATACAGAGAGATATCAATACATAGGTTTTAAGATTCTTACTAGTCAGATATATTCTTGGGCGGTGAATAGGGGGTTTTGAGTCCAGATCACTGAGCAAGGAGTAGGTCTTGTCTATTACATATTGGGTTTATGGAACGGTCTCTGAGCTAATTTGAAACCCTTGTTTTATGCATCACCCCACCTCACCTTTCCCGTTAAGCAGCCATAGTGTGTTTTCTAAACGTGTGACTCTGTTCTGTTTTGTAATTCAGTTCAAGGGTAGCGGTTTTTACATTCCCTCTATAAGTGATATCTTATGATAAGTGTCTTTTTCTGTGTGACTTATTTCACTTAGAATCGTCGTACCTAAATCCACTCATCATGCTGCTACTAGCCTTATGACGTTGATTTCATGGCTGAGTGATATTCCATTGTACATAAGGACCACAACTTCTTTATCCATTTTTCTCTTTCCTGGGATATTTAAGGTGTAACGAAGTGGAGGTTCTTGTCAACAGAGCAGCCCTAAACTTTGGGGTGCCTGTGTCTTGCTGATTTTTAGTTTTCCCAATTTATACGCCCGTGAGTGGAAGTGCCCTATGCTGTCTAAGCTGAGTTTTTTCGATGTTTCAGGACACACCGTACACTTCTCCAGAGTGGCTGTTGGCAATTTACATCCCGCCCATCAGCGTAGCAAGGCTCCCGTTTCTCCATGGCCTGTCCTGCATTTCTGGTTTTGACACTTTATTCAGCATGGCCCTTTTGACCGATGGGAAGCGAGACTTCTTTGTAGCGCTGATTTGCCTTTCCAGGTTGCTTGGTTGGCCAAAAAGGGCGTATGCGTTTTTTCCCGAATATATTCAGGAATAAACGCATACGCCCTTTTTGGCCAAGGGCATCATTGTCGAGGTTTTGCCGCTTTTCCCGTGCTTTAAAGGCGATTCGAATCTTCCTCCTGAAATCTGTTTCCTGCAATTCTGCCTTGCTTTCAAATCCTCTTTGTTGTCTTCCGTCAATATATTTGTGGACGAGAGTTATCATTTATAACTCTGCAGGTTTGTGAATTGCAGTGCCCCTGAGCTCCATTTTTCAACTCGCTTTCTTGGGAGCTGGCCGCAAAAGCGCAGGATTGCTTCAGGCCCTATTCTGGTCCCGGGCGGCAGGCTGAGCCTGTGGTTAATTCTTCTTCCTGATGGGAAAATAGAGTGACCTGTGCCTGTCCCAACACCTAGAGCTAGTGTCTCATTGGTTCCCCCTCTTCCCGTTCATCCTCAGGACAAATTGCAACCTGTACGGAACAGGAGGTTAAAGGTGCTGATTCTCCAAGGAGGGAGATTGCTAGTAAAGCGGCTGGAATGGCGAACCCGAGCACAAGGAGATGAGAAATGAGGTGCGTGTTAGAAACCTTTCCCGATCACACGGTGTACCATCTTCTGGGATTCTCATGCATGTTTTCGATGTAGGAAGATGCCCTTGAACCTGGAGATTTGGGACCCATGGGATGGGTACCACGCAGTATTACTCTAAAGGGTCTGCGTTTGCTCACCCAACCTCACCAAACCTCTCAGCCCCAAGAGTGTCCACCCTTATGCCTCAATCAGCTGTGGGTCTAGATATGGTCAATCCAGGTGGCATCACAGCCCTTGAACGAATTTTGTAAGAATTTCTCTCTCTTTCACTGTCTTTGTTTCACGGGTTTTTAAAAGTGATTGATTTTTATAAAGGGGTTTAGCTGCTTTTCACTGCTGTGTTTATGCCGCTTTACACCCACTTGACTCACTTACAGAGAGATATAAATACATAAGTTTTAAGATTCTTACTTGTCAGATATATTCTTAGGCGGTGAATAGGGGGTGTTGAGTCCAGTTCACTGAGCAAGGAATAGGTCGTGTCTATTACTTATTGGGTTTATGGAACGGTCTCTGAGCTAATTTGAAACCCTTGTTTTATGCATCACCCCACCTCAACTTTCCCGTTAAGCAGCCATAGTGTGCTTTCTAAACGTGTGACTCTCTTCTGTTTTGTAATTCAGTTCAAGGGTAGCGGTTTTTACATTCCCTCTATAAGTGATATCTTATGATAAGTGTCTTTTTCTGTGTGACTTATTTCACTTAGAATCGTCATACCTAAATCCACTCATCATGCTGCTACTAGCCTTATGACGTTGATTTCATGGCTGAGTGATATTCCTTTGTACATAAGGACCACAACTTCTTTATCCATTTTTCTCTTTCCTGGGATATTTAAGGTGTAACGAAGTGGAGGTTCTTGTCAACAGAGCAGCCCTAAACTTTGGGGTGCCTGTGTCTTGCTGATTTTTAGTTTTCCCAATTTATACGCCCATGAGTGGAAGTGCCCTATGCTCTCTAAGCTGAGTTTTTTCGATGTTTCAGGACACACCGTACACTTCTCCAGAGTGGCTGTTGGCAATTTACATCCCGCCCATCAGCGTAGCAAGGCTCCCGTTTCTCCATGGCCTGTCCTGCATTTCTGGTTTTGACACTTTATTCAGCATGGCCCTTTTGACCGATGGGAAGCGAGACTTCTTTGCAGCGCTGATTTGCCTTTCCAGGTTGCTTGGTTGGCCAAAAAGGGCGTATGCGTTTTTTCCTGAATATATTCAGGAAAAAACGCATACGCCCTTTTTGGCCAAGGGCATCATTGTCGAGGTTTTGCCGCTTTTCCCGTGCTTTAAAGGAGACTCGAATCTACCTCCTGAAATCTGTTTCCTGCAATTCTGCCTTGCTTTCAAATCCTCTTCGTTGTCTTCCGTCAATATATTTGTGGACGAGAGTTATCATTTATAACTCTGCAGGTTTGTGAATTGCAGTTCCCCTGAGCTCCATTTTTCAACTCGCTTTCTTGGGAGCTGGCCGCAAAAGCGCAGGATTGCTTCAGGCCCTATTCTGGTCCCGGGCGGAAGGCTGAGCCTGTGGTTAATTCTTCTTCCTGATGGGAAATTAGAGTAACCTGTGCCTGTCCCAACACCTAGAGCTAGTGTCTCATTGGTTCCCCCTCTTCCCGTTCATCCTCAGGACAAATTGCAACCTGTACGGAACAGGAGGTTAAAGGTGCTGATTCTCCAAGGAGGGAGATTGCTAGTAAAGCGGCTGGAATGGCGAACCCGAGCACAAGGAGATGAGAAATGAGGTGCGTTTTAGCAACCTTTCCCGATCACACGGTGTACCATCTTCAGGGTTTCTCATGCATGTTTTCGATGTAGGAAGATGCCCTTGAACCTGGAGATTTGGGACCCATGGGATGGGTACCACGCAGTATTACTCTAAAGGGTCTGCGTTTGCTCACCCAACCTCACCAAACCTCTCAGCCCCAAGAGTGTCCACCCTTATGCCTCAATCAGCTGTGGGTCTAGATATGGTCAATCCAGGTGGCATCACAGCCCTTGAACGAATTTTGTAAGAATTTCTCTCTCTTTCACTGTCTTTGTTTCACGGGTTTTTAAAAGTAATTGATTTTTATAAAGGGGTTTAGCTGTTTTTTACTGCTGTGTTTATGCCGCTTTTAACCCACTTGACTCACATACAGACAGATATCAATACATAGGTTTTAAGATTCTTACTAGTCAGATATATTCTTGGGCGGTGAATAGGGGGTTTTGAGTCCAGATCACTGAGCAAGGAGTAGGTCTTGTCTATTACATATTGGGTTTATGGAACGGTCTCTGAGCTAATTTGAAACCCTTGTTTTATGCATCACCCCACCTCACCTTTCCCGTTAAGCAGCCATAGTGTGTTTTCTAAACGTGTGACTCTGTTCTGTTTTGTAATTCAGTTCAAGGGTAGCGGTTTTTACATTCCCTCTATAAGTGATATCTTATGATAAGTGTCTTTTTCTGTGTGACTTATTTCACTTAGAATCGTCGTACCTAAATCCACTCATCATGCTGCTACTAGCCTTATGACGTTGATTTCATGGCTGAGTGATATTCCATTGTACATAAGGACCACAACTTCTTTATCCATTTTTCTCTTTCCTGGGATATTTAAGGTGTAACGAAGTGGAGGTTCTTGTCAACAGAGCAGCCCTAAACTTTGGGGTGCCTGTGTCTTGCTGATTTTTAGTTTTCCCAATTTATACGCCCGTGAGTGGAAGTGCCCTATGCTGTCTAAGCTGAGTTTTTTCGATGTTTCAGGACACACCGTACACTTCTCCAGAGTGGCTGTTGGCAATTTACATCCCGCCCATCAGCGTAGCAAGGCTCCCGTTTCTCCATGGCCTGTCCTGCATTTCTGGTTTTGACACTTTATTCAGCATGGCCCTTTTGACCGATGGGAAGCGAGACTTCTTTGTAGCGCTGATTTGCCTTTCCAGGTTGCTTGGTTGGCCAAAAAGGGCGTATGCGTTTTTTCCCGAATATATTCAGGAATAAACGCATACGCCCTTTTTGGCCAAGGGCATCATTGTCGAGGTTTTGCCGCTTTTCCCGTGCTTTAAAGGCGATTCGAATCTTCCTCCTGAAATCTGTTTCCTGCAATTCTGCCTTGCTTTCAAATCCTCTTTGTTGTCTTCCGTCAATATATTTGTGGACGAGAGTTATCATTTATAACTCTGCAGGTTTGTGAATTGCAGTGCCCCTGAGCTCCATTTTTCAACTCGCTTTCTTGGGAGCTGGCCGCAAAAGCGCAGGATTGCTTCAGGCCCTATTCTGGTCCCGGGCGGCAGGCTGAGCCTGTGGTTAATTCTTCTTCCTGATGGGAAAATAGAGTGACCTGTGCCTGTCCCAACACCTAGAGCTAGTGTCTCATTGGTTCCCCCTCTTCCCGTTCATCCTCAGGACAAATTGCAACCTGTACGGAACAGGAGGTTAAAGGTGCTGATTCTCCAAGGAGGGAGATTGCTAGTAAAGCGGCTGGAATGGCGAACCCGAGCACAAGGAGATGAGAAATGAGGTGCGTGTTAGAAACCTTTCCCGATCACACGGTGTACCATCTTCTGGGATTCTCATGCATGTTTTCGATGTAGGAAGATGCCCTTGAACCTGGAGATTTGGGACCCATGGGATGGGTACCACGCAGTATTACTCTAAAGGGTCTGCGTTTGCTCACCCAACCTCACCAAACCTCTCAGCCCCAAGAGTGTCCACCCTTATGCCTCAATCAGCTGTGGGTCTAGATATGGTCAATCCAGGTGGCATCACAGCCCTTGAACGAATTTTGTAAGAATTTCTCTCTCTTTCACTGTCTTTGTTTCACGGGTTTTTAAAAGTGATTGATTTTTATAAAGGGGTTTAGCTGCTTTTCACTGCTGTGTTTATGCCGCTTTACACCCACTTGACTCACTTACAGAGAGATATAAATACATAAGTTTTAAGATTCTTACTTGTCAGATATATTCTTAGGCGGTGAATAGGGGGTGTTGAGTCCAGTTCACTGAGCAAGGAATAGGTCGTGTCTATTACTTATTGGGTTTATGGAACGGTCTCTGAGCTAATTTGAAACCCTTGTTTTATGCATCACCCCACCTCAACTTTCCCGTTAAGCAGCCATAGTGTGCTTTCTAAACGTGTGACTCTCTTCTGTTTTGTAATTCAGTTCAAGGGTAGCGGTTTTTACATTCCCTCTATAAGTGATATCTTATGATAAGTGTCTTTTTCTGTGTGACTTATTTCACTTAGAATCGTCATACCTAAATCCACTCATCATGCTGCTACTAGCCTTATGACGTTGATTTCATGGCTGAGTGATATTCCTTTGTACATAAGGACCACAACTTCTTTATCCATTTTTCTCTTTCCTGGGATATTTAAGGTGTAACGAAGTGGAGGTTCTTGTCAACAGAGCAGCCCTAAACTTTGGGGTGCCTGTGTCTTGCTGATTTTTAGTTTTCCCAATTTATACGCCCATGAGTGGAAGTGCCCTATGCTCTCTAAGCTGAGTTTTTTCGATGTTTCAGGACACACCGTACACTTCTCCAGAGTGGCTGTTGGCAATTTACATCCCGCCCATCAGCGTAGCAAGGCTCCCGTTTCTCCATGGCCTGTCCTGCATTTCTGGTTTTGACACTTTATTCAGCATGGCCCTTTTGACCGATGGGAAGCGAGACTTCTTTGCAGCGCTGATTTGCCTTTCCAGGTTGCTTGGTTGGCCAAAAAGGGCGTATGCGTTTTTTCCTGAATATATTCAGGAAAAAACGCATACGCCCTTTTTGGCCAAGGGCATCATTGTCGAGGTTTTGCCGCTTTTCCCGTGCTTTAAAGGAGACTCGAATCTACCTCCTGAAATCTGTTTCCTGCAATTCTGCCTTGCTTTCAAATCCTCTTCGTTGTCTTCCGTCAATATATTTGTGGACGAGAGTTATCATTTATAACTCTGCAGGTTTGTGAATTGCAGTTCCCCTGAGCTCCATTTTTCAACTCGCTTTCTTGGGAGCTGGCCGCAAAAGCGCAGGATTGCTTCAGGCCCTATTCTGGTCCCGGGCGGAAGGCTGAGCCTGTGGTTAATTCTTCTTCCTGATGGGAAATTAGAGTAACCTGTGCCTGTCCCAACACCTAGAGCTAGTGTCTCATTGGTTCCCCCTCTTCCCGTTCATCCTCAGGACAAATTGCAACCTGTACGGAACAGGAGGTTAAAGGTGCTGATTCTCCAAGGAGGGAGATTGCTAGTAAAGCGGCTGGAATGGCGAACCCGAGCACAAGGAGATGAGAAATGAGGTGCGTTTTAGCAACCTTTCCCGATCACACGGTGTACCATCTTCAGGGTTTCTCATGCATGTTTTCGATGTAGGAAGATGCCCTTGAACCTGGAGATTTGGGACCCATGGGATGGGTACCACGCAGTATTACTCTAAAGGGTCTGCGTTTGCTCACCCAACCTCACCAAACCTCTCAGCCCCAAGAGTGTCCACCCTTATGCCTCAATCAGCTGTGGGTCTAGATATGGTCAATCCAGGTGGCATCACAGCCCTTGAACGAATTTTGTAAGAATTTCTCTCTCTTTCACTGTCTTTGTTTCACGGGTTTTTAAAAGTAATTGATTTTTATAAAGGGGTTTAGCTGTTTTTTACTGCTGTGTTTATGCCGCTTTTAACCCACTTGACTCACATACAGACAGATATCAATACATAGGTTTTAAGATTCTTACTAGTCAGATATATTCTTGGGCGGTGAATAGGGGGTTTTGAGTCCAGATCACTGAGCAAGGAGTAGGTCTTGTCTATTACATATTGGGTTTATGGAACGGTCTCTGAGCTAATTTGAAACCCTTGTTTTATGCATCACCCCACCTCACCTTTCCCGTTAAGCAGCCATAGTGTGTTTTCTAAACGTGTGACTCTGTTCTGTTTTGTAATTCAGTTCAAGGGTAGCGGTTTTTACATTCCCTCTATAAGTGATATCTTATGATAAGTGTCTTTTTCTGTGTGACTTATTTCACTTAGAATCGTCGTACCTAAATCCACTCATCATGCTGCTACTAGCCTTATGACGTTGATTTCATGGCTGAGTGATATTCCATTGTACATAAGGACCACAACTTCTTTATCCATTTTTCTCTTTCCTGGGATATTTAAGGTGTAACGAAGTGGAGGTTCTTGTCAACAGAGCAGCCCTAAACTTTGGGGTGCCTGTGTCTTGCTGATTTTTAGTTTTCCCAATTTATACGCCCGTGAGTGGAAGTGCCCTATGCTGTCTAAGCTGAGTTTTTTCGATGTTTCAGGACACACCGTACACTTCTCCAGAGTGGCTGTTGGCAATTTACATCCCGCCCATCAGCGTAGCAAGGCTCCCGTTTCTCCATGGCCTGTCCTGCATTTCTGGTTTTGACACTTTATTCAGCATGGCCCTTTTGACCGATGGGAAGCGAGACTTCTTTGTAGCGCTGATTTGCCTTTCCAGGTTGCTTGGTTGGCCAAAAAGGGCGTATGCGTTTTTTCCCGAATATATTCAGGAATAAACGCATACGCCCTTTTTGGCCAAGGGCATCATTGTCGAGGTTTTGCCGCTTTTCCCGTGCTTTAAAGGCGATTCGAATCTTCCTCCTGAAATCTGTTTCCTGCAATTCTGCCTTGCTTTCAAATCCTCTTTGTTGTCTTCCGTCAATATATTTGTGGACGAGAGTTATCATTTATAACTCTGCAGGTTTGTGAATTGCAGTGCCCCTGAGCTCCATTTTTCAACTCGCTTTCTTGGGAGCTGGCCGCAAAAGCGCAGGATTGCTTCAGGCCCTATTCTGGTCCCGGGCGGCAGGCTGAGCCTGTGGTTAATTCTTCTTCCTGATGGGAAAATAGAGTGACCTGTGCCTGTCCCAACACCTAGAGCTAGTGTCTCATTGGTTCCCCCTCTTCCCGTTCATCCTCAGGACAAATTGCAACCTGTACGGAACAGGAGGTTAAAGGTGCTGATTCTCCAAGGAGGGAGATTGCTAGTAAAGCGGCTGGAATGGCGAACCCGAGCACAAGGAGATGAGAAATGAGGTGCGTGTTAGAAACCTTTCCCGATCACACGGTGTACCATCTTCTGGGATTCTCATGCATGTTTTCGATGTAGGAAGATGCCCTTGAACCTGGAGATTTGGGACCCATGGGATGGGTACCACGCAGTATTACTCTAAAGGGTCTGCGTTTGCTCACCCAACCTCACCAAACCTCTCAGCCCCAAGAGTGTCCACCCTTATGCCTCAATCAGCTGTGGGTCTAGATATGGTCAATCCAGGTGGCATCACAGCCCTTGAACGAATTTTGTAAGAATTTCTCTCTCTTTCACTGTCTTTGTTTCACGGGTTTTTAAAAGTAATGGATTTTTATAAAGGGGTTTAGCTGTTTTTTACTGCTGTGTTTATGCCGCTTTACACCCACTTGACTCACATACAGACAGATATCAATACATAGGTTTTAAGATTCTTACTAGTCAGATATATTCTTGGGCGGTGAATAGGGGGTTTTGAGTCCAGATCACTGAGCAAGGAGTAGGTCTTGTCTATTACATATTGGGTTTATGGAACGGTCTCTGAGCTAATTTGAAACCCTTGTTTTATGCATCACCCCACCTCACCTTTCCCGTTAAGCAGCCATAGTGTGTTTTCTAAACGTGTGACTCTGTTCTGTTTTGTAATTCAGTTCAAGGGTAGCGGTTTTACATTCCCTCTATAAGTGATATCTTATGATAAGTGTCGTTTTCTGTGTGGCTTATTTCACTTAGAATCGTCGTACCTAAATCCACTCATCATGCTGCTACTAGCCTTATGACGTTGATTTCATGGCTGAGTGATATTCCATTGTACATAAGGACCACAACTTCTTTATCCATTTTTCTCTTTCCTGGGATATTTAAGGTGTAACGAAGTGGAGGTTCTTGTCAACAGAGCAGCCCTAAACTTTGGGGTGCCTGTGCCTTGCTGATTTTTAGTTTTCCCAATTTATACGCCCGTGAGTGGAAGTGCCCTATGCTGTCTAAGCTGAGTGTTTTCGATGTTTCAGGACACACCGTACACTTCTGCAGAGTGGCTGTTGGCAATTTACATCACGCCCATCAGCGTAGCAAGGCTCCCGTTTCTCCATGGCCTGTCCTGCATTTCTGGTTTTGACACTTTATTCAGCATGGCCCTTTTGACCGATGGGAAGCGAGACTTCTTTGTAGCGCTGATTTGCCTTTCCAGGTTGCTTGGTTGGCCAAAAAGGGCGTATGCGTTTTTTCCTGAATATATTCAGGAAAAAACGCATACGCCCTTTTTGGCCAAGGGCATCATTGTCGAGGTTTTGCCGCTTTTCCCGTGCTTTAAAGGCGATTCGAATCTACCTCCTGAAATCTGTTTCCTGCAATTCTGCCTTGCTTTCAAATCCTCTTTGTTGTCTTCCGTCAATATATTTGTGGACGAGAGTTATCATTTATAACTCTGCAGGTTTGTGAATTGCAGTGCCCCTGAGCTCCATTTTTCAACTCGCTTTCTTGGGAGCTGGCCGCAAAAGCGCAGGATTGCTTCAGGCCCTATTCTGGTCCCGGGCGGCAGGCTGAGGCTGTGGTTAATTCTTCTTCCTGATGGGAAAATAGAGTGACCTGTGCCTGTCCCAACACCTAGAGCTAGTGTCTCATTGGTTCCCCCTCTTCCCGTTCATCCTCAGGACAAATTGCAACCTGTATGGAACAGGAGGTTAAAGGTGCTGATTCTCCAAGGAGGGAGATTGCTAGTAAAGCGGCTGGAATGGCGAACCCGAGCACAAGGAGATGAGAAATGAGGTGCGTTTTAGAAACCTTTCCCGATCACATGGTGTACCATCTTCAGGGTTTCTCATGCATGTTTTCGATGTAGGAAGATGCCCTTGAACCTGGAGATTTGGGACCCATGGGATGGGTACCACGCAGTATTACTCTAAAGGGTCTGCGTTTGCTCACCCAACCTCACCAAACCTCTCAACCCCAAGAGTGTCCACCCTTATGTCTCAATCAGCTGTGGGTCTAGATATGGTCAATCCCGGTGGCATCACAGCCCTTGAACGAATTTTGTAAGAATTTCTCTCTCTTTCACTGTCTTTGTTTCACGGGTTTTTAAAAGTGATTGATTTTTATAAAGGGGTTTAGCTGCTTTTCACTGCTGTGTTTATGCGGCTTTACACCCACTTGACTCACTTACAGAGAGATATAAATACATAAGTTTTAAGATTCTTACTTGTCAGATATATTCTTAGGCGGTGAATAGGGGGTGTTGAGTCCAGTTCACTGAGCAAGGAATAGGTCGTGTCTATTACTTATTGGGTTTATGGAACGGTCTCTGAGCTAATTTGAAACCCTTGTTTTATGCATCACCCCACCTCAACTTTCCCGTTAAGCAGCCATAGTGTGCTTTCTAAACGTGTGACTCTGTTCTGTTTTGTAATTCAGTTCAAAGGTAGCGATTTTTACATTCCCTCTATAAGTGATATCTTATGATAAGTGTCTTTTTCTGTGTGACTTATTTCACTTAGAATCGTCGTACCTAAATCCACTCATCATGCTGCTACTAGCCTTATGACGTTGATTTCATGGCTGAGTGATATTCCATTGTACATAAGGACCACAACTTCTTTATCCATTTTTCTCTTTCCTGGGATATTTAAGGTGTAACGAAGTGGAGGTTCTTGTCAACAGAGCAGCCCTAAACTTTGGGGTGCCTGTGTCTTGCTGATTTTTAGTTTTCCCAATTTATACGCCTTTGAGTGGAAGTGCCCTATGCTCTCTAAGCTGAGTTTTTTCGATGTTTCAGGACACACCGTACACTTCTCCAGAGTGGCTGTTGGCAATTTACATCCAGCCCATCTGCGCAGCAAGGCTCCCGTTTCTCCATGGCCTGTCCTGCATTTCTGGTTTTGACACTTTATTCAGCATGGCCCTTCTGACCGATGGGAAGCGAGACTTCTTTGCAGCGCTGATTTGCCTTTCCAGGTTGCTTGGTTGGCCAAAAAGGGCGTATGCGTTTTTTCCTGCATATATTCAGGAAAAAACGCATACGCCCTTTTTGGCCAAGGGCATCATTGTCGAGGTTTTGCCGCTTTTCCCGTGCTTTAAAAGCGATTCGAATCTACCTCCTGAAATCTGTTTCCTGCAATTCTGCCTTGCTTTCAAATCCTCTTCGTTGTCTTCCGTCAATATATTTGTGGACGAGAGTTATCATTTATAACTCTACAGGTTTGTGAATTGCAGTGCCCCTGAGCTCCATTTTTCAACTCGCTTTCTTGGGAGCTGGCCGCAAAAGCACAGGATTGCTTCAGGCCCTATTCTGGTCCCGGGCGGCAGGCTGAGCCTGTGGTTAATTCTTCTTCCTGATGGGAAAATAGAGTGACCTGTGCCTGTCCCAACCCCTAGAGCTAGTGTCTCATTGGTTCCCCCTCTTCCCGTTCATCCTCAGGACAAACTGCAACCTGTACGGAACAGGAGGTTAAAGGTGCTGATTCTCCAAGGAGGGAGATTGCTAGTAAAGCGGCTGGAATGGCGAACCCGAGCACAAGGAGATGAGAAATGAGGTGCGTTTTAGAAACCTTTCCCGATCACACGGTGTACCATCTTCAGGGTTTCTCATGCATGTTTTTGATGTAGGAAGATGCCCTTGAACCTGGAGATTTGTGACCCATGGGATGGGTACCACGCAGTATTACTCTAAAGGGTCTGCGTTTGCTCACCCAACCTCACCAAACCTCTCAACCCCAAGAGTGTCCACCCTTATGTCTCAATCAGCTGTGGGTCTAGATATGGTCAATCCCGGTGGCATCACAGCCCTTGAACGAATTTTGTAAGAATTTCTCTCTCTTTCACTGTCTTTGTTTCACGGGTTTTTAAAAGTAATTGATTTTTATAAAGGGGTTTAGCTGTTTTTTACTGCTGTGTTTATGCCGCTTTTAACCCACTTGACTCACATACAGACAGATATCAATACATAGGTTTTAAGATTCTTACTAGTCAGATATATTCTTGGGCGGTGAATAGGGGGTTTTGAGTCCAGATCACTGAGCAAGGAGTAGGTCTTGTCTATTACATATTGGGTTTATGGAACGGTCTCTGAGCTAATTTGAAACCCTTGTTTTATGCATCACCCCACCTCACCTTTCCCGTTAAGCAGCCATAGTGTGTTTTCTAAACGTGTGACTCTGTTCTGTTTTGTAATTCAGTTCAAGGGTAGCGGTTTTTACATTCCCTCTATAAGTGATATCTTATGATAAGTGTCTTTTTCTGTGTGACTTATTTCACTTAGAATCGTCGTACCTAAATCCACTCATCATGCTGCTACTAGCCTTATGACGTTGATTTCATGGCTGAGTGATATTCCATTGTACATAAGGACCACAACTTCTTTATCCATTTTTCTCTTTCCTGGGATATTTAAGGTGTAACGAAGTGGAGGTTCTTGTCAACAGAGCAGCCCTAAACTTTGGGGTGCCTGTGTCTTGCTGATTTTTAGTTTTCCCAATTTATACGCCCGTGAGTGGAAGTGCCCTATGCTGTCTAAGCTGAGTTTTTTCGATGTTTCAGGACACACCGTACACTTCTCCAGAGTGGCTGTTGGCAATTTACATCCCGCCCATCAGCGTAGCAAGGCTCCCGTTTCTCCATGGCCTGTCCTGCATTTCTGGTTTTGACACTTTATTCAGCATGGCCCTTTTGACCGATGGGAAGCGAGACTTCTTTGTAGCGCTGATTTGCCTTTCCAGGTTGCTTGGTTGGCCAAAAAGGGCGTATGCGTTTTTTCCCGAATATATTCAGGAATAAACGCATACGCCCTTTTTGGCCAAGGGCATCATTGTCGAGGTTTTGCCGCTTTTCCCGTGCTTTAAAGGCGATTCGAATCTTCCTCCTGAAATCTGTTTCCTGCAATTCTGCCTTGCTTTCAAATCCTCTTTGTTGTCTTCCGTCAATATATTTGTGGACGAGAGTTATCATTTATAACTCTGCAGGTTTGTGAATTGCAGTGCCCCTGAGCTCCATTTTTCAACTCGCTTTCTTGGGAGCTGGCCGCAAAAGCGCAGGATTGCTTCAGGCCCTATTCTGGTCCCGGGCGGCAGGCTGAGCCTGTGGTTAATTCTTCTTCCTGATGGGAAAATAGAGTGACCTGTGCCTGTCCCAACACCTAGAGCTAGTGTCTCATTGGTTCCCCCTCTTCCCGTTCATCCTCAGGACAAATTGCAACCTGTACGGAACAGGAGGTTAAAGGTGCTGATTCTCCAAGGAGGGAGATTGCTAGTAAAGCGGCTGGAATGGCGAACCCGAGCACAAGGAGATGAGAAATGAGGTGCGTGTTAGAAACCTTTCCCGATCACACGGTGTACCATCTTCTGGGATTCTCATGCATGTTTTCGATGTAGGAAGATGCCCTTGAACCTGGAGATTTGGGACCCATGGGATGGGTACCACGCAGTATTACTCTAAAGGGTCTGCGTTTGCTCACCCAACCTCACCAAACCTCTCAGCCCCAAGAGTGTCCACCCTTATGCCTCAATCAGCTGTGGGTCTAGATATGGTCAATCCAGGTGGCATCACAGCCCTTGAACGAATTTTGTAAGAATTTCTCTCTCTTTCACTGTCTTTGTTTCACGGGTTTTTAAAAGTAATGGATTTTTATAAAGGGGTTTAGCTGTTTTTTACTGCTGTGTTTATGCCGCTTTACACCCACTTGACTCACATACAGACAGATATCAATACATAGGTTTTAAGATTCTTACTAGTCAGATATATTCTTGGGCGGTGAATAGGGGGTTTTGAGTCCAGATCACTGAGCAAGGAGTAGGTCTTGTCTATTACATATTGGGTTTATGGAACGGTCTCTGAGCTAATTTGAAACCCTTGTTTTATGCATCACCCCACCTCACCTTTCCCGTTAAGCAGCCATAGTGTGTTTTCTAAACGTGTGACTCTGTTCTGTTTTGTAATTCAGTTCAAGGGTAGCGGTTTTACATTCCCTCTATAAGTGATATCTTATGATAAGTGTCTTTTTCTGTGTGACTTATTTCACTTAGAATCGTCATACCTAAATCCACTCATCATGCTGCTACTAGCCTTATGACGTTGATTTCATGGCTGAGTGATATTCCTTTGTACATAAGGACCACAACTTCTTTATCCATTTTTCTCTTTCCTGGGATATTTAAGGTGTAACGAAGTGGAGGTTCTTGTCAACAGAGCAGCCCTAAACTTTGGGGTGCCTGTGCCTTGCTGATTTTTAGTTTTCCCAATTTATACGCCCGTGAGTGGAAGTGCCCTATGCTGTCTAAGCTGAGTGTTTTCGATGTTTCAGGACACACCGTACACTTCTGCAGAGTGGCTGTTGGCAATTTACATCACGCCCATCAGCGTAGCAAGGCTCCCGTTTCTCCATGGCCTGTCCTGCATTTCTGGTTTTGACACTTTATTCAGCATGGCCCTTTTGACCGATGGGAAGCGAGACTTCTTTGTAGCGCTGATTTGCCTTTCCAGGTTGCTTGGTTGGCCAAAAAGGGCGTATGCGTTTTTTCCTGAATATATTCAGGAAAAAACGCATACGCCCTTTTTGGCCAAGGGCATCATTGTCGAGGTTTTGCCGCTTTTCCCGTGCTTTAAAGGCGATTCGAATCTACCTCCTGAAATCTGTTTCCTGCAATTCTGCCTTGCTTTCAAATCCTCTTTGTTGTCTTCCGTCAATATATTTGTGGACGAGAGTTATCATTTATAACTCTGCAGGTTTGTGAATTGCAGTGCCCCTGAGCTCCATTTTTCAACTCGCTTTCTTGGGAGCTGGCCGCAAAAGCGCAGGATTGCTTCAGGCCCTATTCTGGTCCCGGGCGGCAGGCTGAGGCTGTGGTTAATTCTTCTTCCTGATGGGAAAATAGAGTGACCTGTGCCTGTCCCAACACCTAGAGCTAGTGTCTCATTGGTTCCCCCTCTTCCCGTTCATCCTCAGGACAAATTGCAACCTGTATGGAACAGGAGGTTAAAGGTGCTGATTCTCCAAGGAGGGAGATTGCTAGTAAAGCGGCTGGAATGGCGAACCCGAGCACAAGGAGATGAGAAATGAGGTGCGTTTTAGAAACCTTTCCCGATCACATGGTGTACCATCTTCAGGGTTTCTCATGCATGTTTTCGATGTAGGAAGATGCCCTTGAACCTGGAGATTTGGGACCCATGGGATGGGTACCACGCAGTATTACTCTAAAGGGTCTGCGTTTGCTCACCCAACCTCACCAAACCTCTCAACCCCAAGAGTGTCCACCCTTATGTCTCAATCAGCTGTGGGTCTAGATATGGTCAATCCCGGTGGCATCACAGCCCTTGAACGAATTTTGTAAGAATTTCTCTCTCTTTCACTGTCTTTGTTTCACGGGTTTTTAAAAGTGATTGATTTTTATAAAGGGGTTTAGCTGCTTTTCACTGCTGTGTTTATGCGGCTTTACACCCACTTGACTCACTTACAGAGAGATATAAATACATAAGTTTTAAGATTCTTACTTGTCAGATATATTCTTAGGCGGTGAATAGGGGGTGTTGAGTCCAGTTCACTGAGCAAGGAATAGGTCGTGTCTATTACTTATTGGGTTTATGGAACGGTCTCTGAGCTAATTTGAAACCCTTGTTTTATGCATCACCCCACCTCAACTTTCCCGTTAAGCAGCCATAGTGTGCTTTCTAAACGTGTGACTCTGTTCTGTTTTGTAATTCAGTTCAAAGGTAGCGATTTTTACATTCCCTCTATAAGTGATATCTTATGATAAGTGTCTTTTTCTGTGTGACTTATTTCACTTAGAATCGTCGTACCTAAATCCACTCATCATGCTGCTACTAGCCTTATGACGTTGATTTCATGGCTGAGTGATATTCCATTGTACATAAGGACCACAACTTCTTTATCCATTTTTCTCTTTCCTGGGATATTTAAGGTGTAACGAAGTGGAGGTTCTTGTCAACAGAGCAGCCCTAAACTTTGGGGTGCCTGTGTCTTGCTGATTTTTAGTTTTCCCAATTTATACGCCTTTGAGTGGAAGTGCCCTATGCTCTCTAAGCTGAGTTTTTTCGATGTTTCAGGACACACCGTACACTTCTCCAGAGTGGCTGTTGGCAATTTACATCCAGCCCATCTGCGCAGCAAGGCTCCCGTTTCTCCATGGCCTGTCCTGCATTTCTGGTTTTGACACTTTATTCAGCATGGCCCTTCTGACCGATGGGAAGCGAGACTTCTTTGCAGCGCTGATTTGCCTTTCCAGGTTGCTTGGTTGGCCAAAAAGGGCGTATGCGTTTTTTCCTGCATATATTCAGGAAAAAACGCATACGCCCTTTTTGGCCAAGGGCATCATTGTCGAGGTTTTGCCGCTTTTCCCGTGCTTTAAAAGCGATTCGAATCTACCTCCTGAAATCTGTTTCCTGCAATTCTGCCTTGCTTTCAAATCCTCTTCGTTGTCTTCCGTCAATATATTTGTGGACGAGAGTTATCATTTATAACTCTACAGGTTTGTGAATTGCAGTGCCCCTGAGCTCCATTTTTCAACTCGCTTTCTTGGGAGCTGGCCGCAAAAGCACAGGATTGCTTCAGGCCCTATTCTGGTCCCGGGCGGCAGGCTGAGCCTGTGGTTAATTCTTCTTCCTGATGGGAAAATAGAGTGACCTGTGCCTGTCCCAACCCCTAGAGCTAGTGTCTCATTGGTTCCCCCTCTTCCCGTTCATCCTCAGGACAAACTGCAACCTGTACGGAACAGGAGGTTAAAGGTGCTGATTCTCCAAGGAGGGAGATTGCTAGTAAAGCGGCTGGAATGGCGAACCCGAGCACAAGGAGATGAGAAATGAGGTGCGTTTTAGAAACCTTTCCCGATCACACGGTGTACCATCTTCAGGGTTTCTCATGCATGTTTTTGATGTAGGAAGATGCCCTTGAACCTGGAGATTTGTGACCCATGGGATGGGTACCACGCAGTATTACTCTAAAGGGTCTGCGTTTGCTCACCCAACCTCACCAAACCTCTCAACCCCAAGAGTGTCCACCCTTATGTCTCAATCAGCTGTGGGTCTAGATATGGTCAATCCCGGTGGCATCACAGCCCTTGAACGAATTTTGTAAGAATTTCTCTCTCTTTCACTGTCTTTGTTTCACGGGTTTTTAAAAGTGATTGATTTTTATAAAGGGGTTTAGCTGCTTTTCACTGCTGTGTTTATGCCGCTTTACACCCACTTGACTCACTTACAGAGAGATATAAATACATAAGTTTTAAGATTCTTACTTGTCAGATATATTCTTAGGCGGTGAATAGGGGGTGTTGAGTCCAGTTCACTGAGCAAGGAATAGGTCGTGTCTATTACTTATTGGGTTTATGGAACGGTCTCTGAGCTAATTTGAAACCCTTGTTTTATGCATCACCCCACCTCAACTTTCCCGTTAAGCAGCCATAGTGTGCTTTCTAAACGTGTGACTCTCTTCTGTTTTGTAATTCAGTTCAAGGGTAGCGGTTTTTACATTCCCTCTATAAGTGATATCTTATGATAAGTGTCTTTTTCTGTGTGACTTATTTCACTTAGAATCGTCATACCTAAATCCACTCATCATGCTGCTACTAGCCTTATGACGTTGATTTCATGGCTGAGTGATATTCCTTTGTACATAAGGACCACAACTTCTTTATCCATTTTTCTCTTTCCTGAGATATTTAAGGTGTAACGAAGTGGAGGTTCTTGTCAACAGAGCAGCCCTAAACTTTGGGGTGCCTGTGTCTTGCTGATTTTTAGTTTTCCCAATTTATACGCCCATGAGTGGAAGTGCCCTATGCTCTCTAAGCTGAGTTTTTTCGATGTTTCAGGACACACCGTACACTTCTCCAGAGTGGCTGTTGGCAATTTACATCCCGCCCATCAGCGTAGCAAGGCTCCCGTTTCTCCATGGCCTGTCCTGCATTTCTGGTTTTGACACTTTATTCAGCATGGCCCTTTTGACCGATGGGAAGCGAGACTTCTTTGCAGCGCTGATTTGCCTTTCCAGGTTGCTTGGTTGGCCAAAAAGGGCGTATGCGTTTTTTCCTGAATATATTCAGGAAAAAACGCATACGCCCTTTTTGGCCAAGGGCATCATTGTCGAGGTTTTGCCGCTTTTCCCGTGCTTTAAAGGAGACTCGAATCTACCTCCTGAAATCTGTTTCCTGCAATTCTGCCTTGCTTTCAAATCCTCTTCGTTGTCTTCCGTCAATATATTTGTGGACGAGAGTTATCATTTATAACTCTGCAGGTTTGTGAATTGCAGTTCCCCTGAGCTCCATTTTTCAACTCGCTTTCTTGGGAGCTGGCCGCAAAAGCGCAGGATTGCTTCAGGCCCTATTCTGGTCCCGGGCGGAAGGCTGAGCCTGTGGTTAATTCTTCTTCCTGATGGGAAATTAGAGTAACCTGTGCCTGTCCCAACACCTAGAGCTAGTGTCTCATTGGTTCCCCCTCTTCCCGTTCATCCTCAGGACAAATTGCAACCTGTACGGAACAGGAGGTTAAAGGTGCTGATTCTCCAAGGAGGGAGATTGCTAGTAAAGCGGCTGGAATGGCGAACCCGAGCACAAGGAGATGAGAAATGAGGTGCGTTTTAGCAACCTTTCCCGATCACACGGTGTACCATCTTCAGGGTTTCTCATGCATGTTTTCGATGTAGGAAGATGCCCTTGAACCTGGAGATTTGGGACCCATGGGATGGGTACCACGCAGTATTACTCTAAAGGGTCTGCGTTTGCTCACCCAACCTCACCAAAACTCTCAGCCCCAAGAGTGTCCACCCTTATGCCTCAATCAGCTGTGGGTCTAGATATGGTCAATCCAGGTGGCATCACAGCCCTTGAACGAATTTTGTAAGAATTTCTCTCTCTTTCACTGTCTTTGTTTCACGGGTTTTTAAAAGTAATTGATTTTTATAAAGGGGTTTAGCTGTTTTTTACTGCTGTGTTTATGCCGCTTTTAACCCACTTGACTCACATACAGACAGATATCAATACATAGGTTTTAAGATTCTTACTAGTCAGATATATTCTTGGGCGGTGAATAGGGGGTTTTGAGTCCAGATCACTGAGCAAGGAGTAGGTCTTGTCTATTACATATTGGGTTTATGGAACGGTCTCTGAGCTAATTTGAAACCCTTGTTTTATGCATCACCCCACCTCACCTTTCCCGTTAAGCAGCCATAGTGTGTTTTCTAAACGTGTGACTCTGTTCTGTTTTGTAATTCAGTTCAAGGGTAGCGGTTTTTACATTCCCTCTATAAGTGATATCTTATGATAAGTGTCTTTTTCTGTGTGACTTATTTCACTTAGAATCGTCGTACCTAAATCCACTCATCATGCTGCTACTAGCCTTATGACGTTGATTTCATGGCTGAGTGATATTCCATTGTACATAAGGACCACAACTTCTTTATCCATTTTTCTCTTTCCTGGGATATTTAAGGTGTAACGAAGTGGAGGTTCTTGTCAACAGAGCAGCCCTAAACTTTGGGGTGCCTGTGTCTTGCTGATTTTTAGTTTTCCCAATTTATACGCCCGTGAGTGGAAGTGCCCTATGCTGTCTAAGCTGAGTTTTTTCGATGTTTCAGGACACACCGTACACTTCTCCAGAGTGGCTGTTGGCAATTTACATCCCGCCCATCAGCGTAGCAAGGCTCCCGTTTCTCCATGGCCTGTCCTGCATTTCTGGTTTTGACACTTTATTCAGCATGGCCCTTTTGACCGATGGGAAGCGAGACTTCTTTGTAGCGCTGATTTGCCTTTCCAGGTTGCTTGGTTGGCCAAAAAGGGCGTATGCGTTTTTTCCCGAATATATTCAGGAATAAACGCATACGCCCTTTTTGGCCAAGGGCATCATTGTCGAGGTTTTGCCGCTTTTCCCGTGCTTTAAAGGCGATTCGAATCTTCCTCCTGAAATCTGTTTCCTGCAATTCTGCCTTGCTTTCAAATCCTCTTTGTTGTCTTCCGTCAATATATTTGTGGACGAGAGTTATCATTTATAACTCTGCAGGTTTGTGAATTGCAGTGCCCCTGAGCTCCATTTTTCAACTCGCTTTCTTGGGAGCTGGCCGCAAAAGCGCAGGATTGCTTCAGGCCCTATTCTGGTCCCGGGCGGCAGGCTGAGCCTGTGGTTAATTCTTCTTCCTGATGGGAAAATAGAGTGACCTGTGCCTGTCCCAACACCTAGAGCTAGTGTCTCATTGGTTCCCCCTCTTCCCGTTCATCCTCAGGACAAATTGCAACCTGTACGGAACAGGAGGTTAAAGGTGCTGATTCTCCAAGGAGGGAGATTGCTAGTAAAGCGGCTGGAATGGCGAACCCGAGCACAAGGAGATGAGAAATGAGGTGCGTGTTAGAAACCTTTCCCGATCACACGGTGTACCATCTTCTGGGATTCTCATGCATGTTTTCGATGTAGGAAGATGCCCTTGAACCTGGAGATTTGGGACCCATGGGATGGGTACCACGCAGTATTACTCTAAAGGGTCTGCGTTTGCTCACCCAACCTCACCAAACCTCTCAGCCCCAAGAGTGTCCACCCTTATGCCTCAATCAGCTGTGGGTCTAGATATGGTCAATCCAGGTGGCATCACAGCCCTTGAACGAATTTTGTAAGAATTTCTCTCTCTTTCACTGTCTTTGTTTCACGGGTTTTTAAAAGTAATGGATTTTTATAAAGGGGTTTAGCTGTTTTTTACTGCTGTGTTTATGCCGCTTTACACCCACTTGACTCACATACAGAGAGATATCAATACATAGGTTTTAAGATTCTTACTAGTCAGATATATTCTTGGGCGGTGAATAGGGGGTTTTGAGTCCAGATCACTGAGCAAGGAGTAGGTCTTGTCTATTACATATTGGGTTTATGGAACGGTCTCTGAGCTAATTTGAAACCCTTGTTTTATGCATCACCCCACCTCACCTTTCCCGTTAAGCAGCCATAGTGTGTTTTCTAAACGTGTGACTCTGTTCTGTTTTGTAATTCAGTTCAAGGGTAGCGGTTTTACATTCCCTCTATAAGTGATATCTTATGATAAGTGTCGTTTTCTGTGTGGCTTATTTCACTTAGAATCGTCGTACCTAAATCCACTCATCATGCTGCTACTAGCCTTATGACGTTGATTTCATGGCTGAGTGATATTCCATTGTACATAAGGACCACAACTTCTTTATCCATTTTTCTCTTTCCTGGGATATTTAAGGTGTAACGAAGTGGAGGTTCTTGTCAACAGAGCAGCCCTAAACTTTGGGGTGCCTGTGCCTTGCTGATTTTTAGTTTTCCCAATTTATACGCCCGTGAGTGGAAGTGCCCTATGCTGTCTAAGCTGAGTGTTTTCGATGTTTCAGGACACACCGTACACTTCTGCAGAGTGGCTGTTGGCAATTTACATCACGCCCATCAGCGTAGCAAGGCTCCCGTTTCTCCATGGCCTGTCCTGCATTTCTGGTTTTGACACTTTATTCAGCATGGCCCTTTTGACCGATGGGAAGCGAGACTTCTTTGTAGCGCTGATTTGCCTTTCCAGGTTGCTTGGTTGGCCAAAAAGGGCGTATGCGTTTTTTCCTGAATATATTCAGGAAAAAACGCATACGCCCTTTTTGGCCAAGGGCATCATTGTCGAGGTTTTGCCGCTTTTCCCGTGCTTTAAAGGCGATTCGAATCTACCTCCTGAAATCTGTTTCCTGCAATTCTGCCTTGCTTTCAAATCCTCTTTGTTGTCTTCCGTCAATATATTTGTGGACGAGAGTTATCATTTATAACTCTGCAGGTTTGTGAATTGCAGTGCCCCTGAGCTCCATTTTTCAACTCGCTTTCTTGGGAGCTGGCCGCAAAAGCGCAGGATTGCTTCAGGCCCTATTCTGGTCCCGGGCGGCAGGCTGAGGCTGTGGTTAATTCTTCTTCCTGATGGGAAAATAGAGTGACCTGTGCCTGTCCCAACACCTAGAGCTAGTGTCTCATTGGTTCCCCCTCTTCCCGTTCATCCTCAGGACAAATTGCAACCTGTATGGAACAGGAGGTTAAAGGTGCTGATTCTCCAAGGAGGGAGATTGCTAGTAAAGCGGCTGGAATGGCGAACCCGAGCACAAGGAGATGAGAAATGAGGTGCGTTTTAGAAACCTTTCCCGATCACATGGTGTACCATCTTCAGGGTTTCTCATGCATGTTTTCGATGTAGGAAGATGCCCTTGAACCTGGAGATTTGGGACCCATGGGATGGGTACCACGCAGTATTACTCTAAAGGGTCTGCGTTTGCTCACCCAACCTCACCAAACCTCTCAACCCCAAGAGTGTCCACCCTTATGTCTCAATCAGCTGTGGGTCTAGATATGGTCAATCCCGGTGGCATCACAGCCCTTGAACGAATTTTGTAAGAATTTCTCTCTCTTTCACTGTCTTTGTTTCACGGGTTTTTAAAAGTGATTGATTTTTATAAAGGGGTTTAGCTGCTTTTCACTGCTGTGTTTATGCCGCTTTACACCCACTTGACTCACTTACAGAGAGATATAAATACATAAGTTTTAAGATTCTTACTTGTCAGATATATTCTTAGGCGGTGAATAGGGGGTGTTGAGTCCAGTTCACTGAGCAAGGAATAGGTCGTGTCTATTACTTATTGGGTTTATGGAACGGTCTCTGAGCTAATTTGAAACCCTTGTTTTATGCATCACCCCACCTCAACTTTCCCGTTAAGCAGCCATAGTGTGCTTTCTAAACGTGTGACTCTGTTCTGTTTTGTAATTCAGTTCAAAGGTAGCGATTTTTACATTCCCTCTATAAGTGATATCTTATGATAAGTGTCTTTTTCTGTGTGACTTATTTCACTTAGAATCGTCGTACCTAAATCCACTCATCATGCTGCTACTAGCCTTATGACGTTGATTTCATGGCTGAGTGATATTCCATTGTACATAAGGACCACAACTTCTTTATCCATTTTTCTCTTTCCTGGGATATTTAAGGTGTAACGAAGTGGAGGTTCTTGTCAACAGAGCAGCCCTAAACTTTGGGGTGCCTGTGTCTTGCTGATTTTTAGTTTTCCCAATTTATACGCCTTTGAGTGGAAGTGCCCTATGCTCTCTAAGCTGAGTTTTTTCGATGTTTCAGGACACACCGTACACTTCTCCAGAGTGGCTGTTGGCAATTTACATCCAGCCCATCTGCGCAGCAAGGCTCCCGTTTCTCCATGGCCTGTCCTGCATTTCTGGTTTTGACACTTTATTCAGCATGGCCCTTCTGACCGATGGGAAGCGAGACTTCTTTGCAGCGCTGATTTGCCTTTCCAGGTTGCTTGGTTGGCCAAAAAGGGCGTATGCGTTTTTTCCTGCATATATTCAGGAAAAAACGCATACGCCCTTTTTGGCCAAGGGCATCATTGTCGAGGTTTTGCCGCTTTTCCCGTGCTTTAAAAGCGATTCGAATCTACCTCCTGAAATCTGTTTCCTGCAATTCTGCCTTGCTTTCAAATCCTCTTCGTTGTCTTCCGTCAATATATTTGTGGACGAGAGTTATCATTTATAACTCTACAGGTTTGTGAATTGCAGTGCCCCTGAGCTCCATTTTTCAACTCGCTTTCTTGGGAGCTGGCCGCAAAAGCACAGGATTGCTTCAGGCCCTATTCTGGTCCCGGGCGGCAGGCTGAGCCTGTGGTTAATTCTTCTTCCTGATGGGAAAATAGAGTGACCTGTGCCTGTCCCAACCCCTAGAGCTAGTGTCTCATTGGTTCCCCCTCTTCCCGTTCATCCTCAGGACAAACTGCAACCTGTACGGAACAGGAGGTTAAAGGTGCTGATTCTCCAAGGAGGGAGATTGCTAGTAAAGCGGCTGGAATGGCGAACCCGAGCACAAGGAGATGAGAAATGAGGTGCGTTTTAGAAACCTTTCCCGATCACACGGTGTACCATCTTCAGGGTTTCTCATGCATGTTTTTGATGTAGGAAGATGCCCTTGAACCTGGAGATTTGTGACCCATGGGATGGGTACCACGCAGTATTACTCTAAAGGGTCTGCGTTTGCTCACCCAACCTCACCAAACCTCTCAACCCCAAGAGTGTCCACCCTTATGTCTCAATCAGCTGTGGGTCTAGATATGGTCAATCCCGGTGGCATCACAGCCCTTGAACGAATTTTGTAAGAATTTCTCTCTCTTTCACTGTCTTTGTTTCACGGGTTTTTAAAAGTGATTGATTTTTATAAAGGGGTTTAGCTGCTTTTCACTGCTGTGTTTATGCCGCTTTACACCCACTTGACTCACTTACAGAGAGATATAAATACATAAGTTTTAAGATTCTTACTTGTCAGATATATTCTTAGGCGGTGAATAGGGGGTGTTGAGTCCAGTTCACTGAGCAAGGAATAGGTCGTGTCTATTACTTATTGGGTTTATGGAACGGTCTCTGAGCTAATTTGAAACCCTTGTTTTATGCATCACCCCACCTCAACTTTCCCGTTAAGCAGCCATAGTGTGCTTTCTAAACGTGTGACTCTCTTCTGTTTTGTAATTCAGTTCAAGGGTAGCGGTTTTTACATTCCCTCTATAAGTGATATCTTATGATAAGTGTCTTTTTCTGTGTGACTTATTTCACTTAGAATCGTCATACCTAAATCCACTCATCATGCTGCTACTAGCCTTATGACGTTGATTTCATGGCTGAGTGATACTCCTTTGTACATAAGGACCACAACTTCTTTATCCATTTTTCTCTTTCCTGGGATATTTAAGGTGTAACGAAGTGGAGGTTCTTGTCAACAGAGCAGCCCTAAACTTTGGGGTGCCTGTGTCTTGCTGATTTTTAGTTTTCCCAATTTATACGCCCATGAGTGGAAGTGCCCTATGCTCTCTAAGCTGAGTTTTTTCGATGTTTCAGGACACACCGTACACTTCTCCAGAGTGGCTGTTGGCAATTTACATCCCGCCCATCAGCGTAGCAAGGCTCCCGTTTCTCCATGGCCTGTCCTGCATTTCTGGTTTTGACACTTTATTCAGCATGGCCCTTTTGACCGATGGGAAGCGAGACTTCTTTGCAGCGCTGATTTGCCTTTCCAGGTTGCTTGGTTGGCCAAAAAGGGCGTATGCGTTTTTTCCTGAATATATTCAGGAAAAAACGCATACGCCCTTTTTGGCCAAGGGCATCATTGTCGAGGTTTTGCCGCTTTTCCCGTGCTTTAAAGGAGACTCGAATCTACCTCCTGAAATCTGTTTCCTGCAATTCTGCCTTGCTTTCAAATCCTCTTCGTTGTCTTCCGTCAATATATTTGTGGACGAGAGTTATCATTTATAACTCTGCAGGTTTGTGAATTGCAGTTCCCCTGAGCTCCATTTTTCAACTCGCTTTCTTGGGAGCTGGCCGCAAAAGCGCAGGATTGCTTCAGGCCCTATTCTGGTCCCGGGCGGAAGGCTGAGCCTGTGGTTAATTCTTCTTCCTGATGGGAAATTAGAGTAACCTGTGCCTGTCCCAACACCTAGAGCTAGTGTCTCATTGGTTCCCCCTCTTCCCGTTCATCCTCAGGACAAATTGCAACCTGTACGGAACAGGAGGTTAAAGGTGCTGATTCTCCAAGGAGGGAGATTGCTAGTAAAGCGGCTGGAATGGCGAACCCGAGCACAAGGAGATGAGAAATGAGGTGCGTTTTAGCAACCTTTCCCGATCACACGGTGTACCATCTTCAGGGTTTCTCATGCATGTTTTCGATGTAGGAAGATGCCCTTGAACCTGGAGATTTGGGACCCATGGGATGGGTACCACGCAGTATTACTCTAAAGGGTCTGCGTTTGCTCACCCAACCTCACCAAACCTCTCAGCCCCAAGAGTGTCCACCCTTATGCCTCAATCAGCTGTGGGTCTAGATATGGTCAATCCAGGTGGCATCACAGCCCTTGAACGAATTTTGTAAGAATTTCTCTCTCTTTCACTGTCTTTGTTTCACGGGTTTTTAAAAGTAATTGATTTTTATAAAGGGGTATAGCTGTTTTTTACTGCTGTGTTTATGCCGCTTTTAACCCACTTGACTCACATACAGACAGATATCAATACATAGGTTTTAAGATTCTTACTAGTCAGATATATTCTTGGGCGGTGAATAGGGGGTTTTGAGTCCAGATCACTGAGCAAGGAGTAGGTCTTGTCTATTACATATTGGGTTTATGGAACGGTCTCTGAGCTAATTTGAAACCCTTGTTTTATGCATCACCCCACCTCACCTTTCCCGTTAAGCAGCCATAGTGTGTTTTCTAAACCTGTGACTCTGTTCTGTTTTGTAATTCAGTTCAAGGGTAGCGGTTTTTACATTCCCTCTATAAGTGATATCTTATGATAAGTGTCTTTTTCTGTGTGACTTATTTCACTTAGAATCGTCGTACCTAAATCCACTTATCATGCTGCTACTAGCCTTATGACGTTGATTTCATGGCTGAGTGATATTCCATTGTACATAAGGACCACAACTTCTTTATCCATTTTTCTCTTTCCTGGGATATTTAAGGTGTAACGAAGTGGAGGTTCTTGTCAACAGAGCAGCCCTAAACTTTGGGGTGCCTGTGTCTTGCTGATTTTTAGTTTTCCCAATTTATACGCCCGTGAGTGGAAGTGCCCTATGCTGTCTAAGCTGAGTTTTTTCGATGTTTCAGGACACACCGTACACTTCTCCAGAGTGGCTGTTGGCAATTTACATCCCGCCCATCAGCGTAGCAAGGCTCCCGTTTCTCCATGGCCTGTCCTGCATTTCTGGTTTTGACACTTTATTCAGCATGGCCCTTTTGACCGATGGGAAGCGAGACTTCTTTGTAGCGCTGATTTGCCTTTCCAGGTTGCTTGGTTGGCCAAAAAGGGCGTATGCGTTTTTTCCCGAATATATTCAGGAATAAACGCATACGCCCTTTTTGGCCAAGGGCATCATTGTCGAGGTTTTGCCGCTTTTCCCGTGCTTTAAAGGCGATTCGAATCTTCCTCCTGAAATCTGTTTCCTGCAATTCTGCCTTGCTTTCAAATCCTCTTTGTTGTCTTCCGTCAATATATTTGTGGACGAGAGTTATCATTTATAACTCTGCAGGTTTGTGAATTGCAGTGCCCCTGAGCTCCATTTTTCAACTCGCTTTCTTGGGAGCTGGCCGCAAAAGCGCAGGATTGCTTCAGGCCCTATTCTGGTCCCGGGCGGCAGGCTGAGCCTGTGGTTAATTCTTCTTCCTGATGGGAAAATAGAGTGACCTGTGCCTGTCCCAACACCTAGAGCTAGTGTCTCATTGGTTCCCCCTCTTCCCGTTCATCCTCAGGACAAATTGCAACCTGTACGGAACAGGAGGTTAAAGGTGCTGATTCTCCAAGGAGGGAGATTGCTAGTAAAGCGGCTGGAATGGCGAACCCGAGCACAAGGAGATGAGAAATGAGGTGCGTGTTAGAAACCTTTCCCGATCACACGGTGTACCATCTTCTGGGATTCTCATGCATGTTTTCGATGTAGGAAGATGCCCTTGAACCTGGAGATTTGGGACCCATGGGATGGGTACCACGCAGTATTACTCTAAAGGGTCTGCGTTTGCTCACCCAACCTCACCAAACCTCTCAGCCCCAAGAGTGTCCACCCTTATGCCTCAATCAGCTGTGGGTCTAGATATGGTCAATCCAGGTGGCATCACAGCCCTTGAACGAATTTTGTAAGAATTTCTCTCTCTTTCACTGTCTTTGTTTCACGGGTTTTTAAAAGTAATGGATTTTTATAAAGGGGTTTAGCTGTTTTTTACTGCTGTGTTTATGCCGCTTTACACCCACTTGACTCACATACAGACAGATATCAATACATAGGTTTTAAGATTCTTACTAGTCAGATATATTCTTGGGCGGTGAATAGGGGGTTTTGAGTCCAGATCACTGAGCAAGGAGTAGGTCTTGTCTATTACATATTGGGTTTATGGAACGGTCTCTGAGCTAATTTGAAACCCTTGTTTTATGCATCACCCCACCTCACCTTTCCCGTTAAGCAGCCATAGTGTGTTTTCTAAACGTGTGACTCTGTTCTGTTTTGTAATTCAGTTCAAGGGTAGCGGTTTTACATTCCCTCTATAAGTGATATCTTATGATAAGTGTCGTTTTCTGTGTGGCTTATTTCACTTAGAATCGTCGTACCTAAATCCACTCATCATGCTGCTACTAGCCTTATGACGTTGATTTCATGGCTGAGTGATATTCCATTGTACATAAGGACCACAACTTCTTTATCCATTTTTCTCTTTCCTGGGATATTTAAGGTGTAACGAAGTGGAGGTTCTTGTCAACAGAGCAGCCCTAAACTTTGGGGTGCCTGTGCCTTGCTGATTTTTAGTTTTCCCAATTTATACGCCCGTGAGTGGAAGTGCCCTATGCTGTCTAAGCTGAGTGTTTTCGATGTTTCAGGACACACCGTACACTTCTGCAGAGTGGCTGTTGGCAATTTACATCACGCCCATCAGCGTAGCAAGGCTCCCGTTTCTCCATGGCCTGTCCTGCATTTCTGGTTTTGACACTTTATTCAGCATGGCCCTTTTGACCGATGGGAAGCGAGACTTCTTTGTAGCGCTGATTTGCCTTTCCAGGTTGCTTGGTTGGCCAAAAAGGGCGTATGCGTTTTTTCCTGAATATATTCAGGAAAAAACGCATACGCCCTTTTTGGCCAAGGGCATCATTGTCGAGGTTTTGCCGCTTTTCCCGTGCTTTAAAGGCGATTCGAATCTACCTCCTGAAATCTGTTTCCTGCAATTCTGCCTTGCTTTCAAATCCTCTTTGTTGTCTTCCGTCAATATATTTGTGGACGAGAGTTATCATTTATAACTCTGCAGGTTTGTGAATTGCAGTGCCCCTGAGCTCCATTTTTCAACTCGCTTTCTTGGGAGCTGGCCGCAAAAGCGCAGGATTGCTTCAGGCCCTATTCTGGTCCCGGGCGGCAGGCTGAGGCTGTGGTTAATTCTTCTTCCTGATGGGAAAATAGAGTGACCTGTGCCTGTCCCAACACCTAGAGCTAGTGTCTCATTGGTTCCCCCTCTTCCCGTTCATCCTCAGGACAAATTGCAACCTGTATGGAACAGGAGGTTAAAGGTGCTGATTCTCCAAGGAGGGAGATTGCTAGTAAAGCGGCTGGAATGGCGAACCCGAGCACAAGGAGATGAGAAATGAGGTGCGTTTTAGAAACCTTTCCCGATCACATGGTGTACCATCTTCAGGGTTTCTCATGCATGTTTTCGATGTAGGAAGATGCCCTTGAACCTGGAGATTTGGGACCCATGGGATGGGTACCACGCAGTATTACTCTAAAGGGTCTGCGTTTGCTCACCCAACCTCACCAAACCTCTCAACCCCAAGAGTGTCCACCCTTATGTCTCAATCAGCTGTGGGTCTAGATATGGTCAATCCCGGTGGCATCACAGCCCTTGAACGAATTTTGTAAGAATTTCTCTCTCTTTCACTGTCTTTGTTTCACGGGTTTTTAAAAGTGATTGATTTTTATAAAGGGGTTTAGCTGCTTTTCACTGCTGTGTTTATGCCGCTTTACACCCACTTGACTCACTTACAGAGAGATATAAATACATAAGTTTTAAGATTCTTACTTGTCAGATATATTCTTAGGCGGTGAATAGGGGGTGTTGAGTCCAGTTCACTGAGCAAGGAATAGGTCGTGTCTATTACTTATTGGGTTTATGGAACGGTCTCTGAGCTAATTTGAAACCCTTGTTTTATGCATCACCCCACCTCAACTTTCCCGTTAAGCAGCCATAGTGTGCTTTCTAAACGTGTGACTCTCTTCTGTTTTGTAATTCAGTTCAAAGGTAGCGATTTTTACATTCCCTCTATAAGTGATATCTTATGATAAGTGTCTTTTTCTGTGTGACTTATTTCACTTAGAATCGTCGTACCTAAATCCACTCATCATGCTGCTACTAGCCTTATGACGTTGATTTCATGGCTGAGTGATATTCCATTGTACATAAGGACCACAACTTCTTTATCCATTTTTCTCTTTCCTGGGATATTTAAGGTGTAACGAAGTGGAGGTTCTTGTCAACAGAGCAGCCCTAAACTTTGGGGTGCCTGTGTCTTGCTGATTTTTAGTTTTCCCAATTTATACGCCTTTGAGTGGAAGTGCCCTATGCTCTCTAAGCTGAGTTTTTTCGATGTTTCAGGACACACCGTACACTTCTCCAGAGTGGCTGTTGGCAATTTACATCCAGCCCATCTGCGCAGCAAGGCTCCCGTTTCTCCATGGCCTGTCCTGCATTTCTGGTTTTGACACTTTATTCAGCATGGCCCTTCTGACCGATGGGAAGCGAGACTTCTTTGCAGCGCTGATTTGCCTTTCCAGGTTGCTTGGTTGGCCAAAAAGGGCGTATGCGTTTTTTCCTGCATATATTCAGGAAAAAACGCATACGCCCTTTTTGGCCAAGGGCATCATTGTCGAGGTTTTGCCGCTTTTCCCGTGCTTTAAAAGCGATTCGAATCTACCTCCTGAAATCTGTTTCCTGCAATTCTGCCTTGCTTTCAAATCCTCTTCGTTGTCTTCCGTCAATATATTTGTGGACGAGAGTTATCATTTATAACTCTACAGGTTTGTGAATTGCAGTGCCCCTGAGCTCCATTTTTCAACTCGCTTTCTTGGGAGCTGGCCGCAAAAGCACAGGATTGCTTCAGGCCCTATTCTGGTCCCGGGCGGCAGGCTGAGCCTGTGGTTAATTCTTCTTCCTGATGGGAAAATAGAGTGACCTGTGCCTGTCCCAACCCCTAGAGCTAGTGTCTCATTGGTTCCCCCTCTTCCCGTTCATCCTCAGGACAAACTGCAACCTGTACGGAACAGGAGGTTAAAGGTGCTGATTCTCCAAGGAGGGAGATTGCTAGTAAAGCGGCTGGAATGGCGAACCCGAGCACAAGGAGATGAGAAATGAGGTGCGTTTTAGAAACCTTTCCCGATCACACGGTGTACCATCTTCAGGGTTTCTCATGCATGTTTTTGATGTAGGAAGATGCCCTTGAACCTGGAGATTTGTGACCCATGGGATGGGTACCACGCAGTATTACTCTAAAGGGTCTGCGTTTGCTCACCCAACCTCACCAAACCTCTCAACCCCAAGAGTGTCCACCCTTATGTCTCAATCAGCTGTGGGTCTAGATATGGTCAATCCCGGTGGCATCACAGCCCTTGAACGAATTTTGTAAGAATTTCTCTCTCTTTCACTGTCTTTGTTTCACGGGTTTTTAAAAGTGATTGATTTTTATAAAGGGGTTTAGCTGCTTTTCACTGCTGTGTTTATGCCGCTTTACACCCACTTGACTCACTTACAGAGAGATATAAATACATAAGTTTTAAGATTCTTACTTGTCAGATATATTCTTAGGCGGTGAATAGGGGGTGTTGAGTCCAGTTCACTGAGCAAGGAATAGGTCGTGTCTATTACTTATTGGGTTTATGGAACGGTCTCTGAGCTAATTTGAAACCCTTGTTTTATGCATCACCCCACCTCAACTTTCCCGTTAAGCAGCCATAGTGTGCTTTCTAAACGTGTGACTCTCTTCTGTTTTGTAATTCAGTTCAAGGGTAGCGGTTTTTACATTCCCTCTATAAGTGATATCTTATGATAAGTGTCTTTTTCTGTGTGACTTATTTCACTTAGAATCGTCATACCTAAATCCACTCATCATGCTGCTACTAGCCTTATGACGTTGATTTCATGGCTGAGTGATATTCCTTTGTACATAAGGACCACAACTTCTTTATCCATTTTTCTCTTTCCTGGGATATTTAAGGTGTAACGAAGTGGAGGTTCTTGTCAACAGAGCAGCCCTAAACTTTGGGGTGCCTGTGTCTTGCTGATTTTTAGTTTTCCCAATTTATACGCCCATGAGTGGAAGTGCCCTATGCTCTCTAAGCTGAGTTTTTTCGATGTTTCAGGACACACCGTACACTTCTCCAGAGTGGCTGTTGGCAATTTACATCCCGCCCATCAGCGTAGCAAGGCTCCCGTTTCTCCATGGCCTGTCCTGCATTTCTGGTTTTGACACTTTATTCAGCATGGCCCTTTTGACCGATGGGAAGCGAGACTTCTTTGCAGCGCTGATTTGCCTTTCCAGGTTGCTTGGTTGGCCAAAAAGGGCGTATGCGTTTTTTCCTGAATATATTCAGGAAAAAACGCATACGCCCTTTTTGGCCAAGGGCATCATTGTCGAGGTTTTGCCGCTTTTCCCGTGCTTTAAAGGAGACTCGAATCTACCTCCTGAAATCCGTTTCCTGCAATTCTGCCTTGCTTTCAAATCCTCTTCGTTGTCTTCCGTCAATATATTTGTGGACGAGAGTTATCATTTATAACTCTGCAGGTTTGTGAATTGCAGTTCCCCTGAGCTCCATTTTTCAACTCGCTTTCTTGGGAGCTGGCCGCAAAAGCGCAGGATTGCTTCAGGCCCTATTCTGGTCCCGGGCGGAAGGCTGAGCCTGTGGTTAATTCTTCTTCCTGATGGGAAATTAGAGTAACCTGTGCCTGTCCCAACACCTAGAGCTAGTGTCTCATTGGTTCCCCCTCTTCCCGTTCATCCTCAGGACAAATTGCAACCTGTACGGAACAGGAGGTTAAAGGTGCTGATTCTCCAAGGAGGGAGATTGCTAGTAAAGCGGCTGGAATGGCGAACCCGAGCACAAGGAGATGAGAAATGAGGTGCGTTTTAGCAACCTTTCCCGATCACACGGTGTACCATCTTCAGGGTTTCTCATGCATGTTTTCGATGTAGGAAGATGCCCTTGAACCTGGAGATTTGGGACCCATGGGATGGGTACCACGCAGTATTACTCTAAAGGGTCTGCGTTTGCTCACCCAACCTCACCAAACCTCTCAGCCCCAAGAGTGTCCACCCTTATGCCTCAATCAGCTGTGGGTCTAGATATGGTCAATCCAGGTGGCATCACAGCCCTTGAACGAATTTTGTAAGAATTTCTCTCTCTTTCACTGTCTTTGTTTCACGGGTTTTTAAAAGTAATTGATTTTTATAAAGGGGTTTAGCTGTTTTTTACTGCTGTGTTTATGCCGCTTTTAACCCACTTGACTCACATACAGACAGATATCAATACATAGGTTTTAAGATTCTTACTAGTCAGATATATTCTTGTGCGGTGAATAGGGGGTTTAGAGTCCAGATCACTGAGCAAGGAGTAGGTCTTGTCTATTACATATTGGGTTTATGGAACGGTCTCTGAGCTAATTTGAAACCCTTGTTTTATGCATCACCCCACCTCACCTTTCCCGTTAAGCAGCCATAGTGTGTTTTCTAAACGTGTGACTCTGTTCTGTTTTGTAATTCAGTTCAAGGGTAGCGGTTTTTACATTCCCTCTATAAGTGATATCTTATGATAAGTGTCTTTTTCTGTGTGACTTATTTCACTTAGAATCGTCGTACCTAAATCCACTCATCATGCTGCTACTAGCCTTATGACGTTGATTTCATGGCTGAGTGATATTCCATTGTACATAAGGACCACAACTTCTTTATCCATTTTTCTCTTTCCTGGGATATTTAAGGTGTAACGAAGTGGAGGTTCTTGTCAACAGAGCAGCCCTAAACTTTGGGGTGCCTGTGTCTTGCTGATTTTTAGTTTTCCCAATTTATACGCCCGTGAGTGGAAGTGCCCTATGCTGTCTAAGCTGAGTTTTTTCGATGTTTCAGGACACACCGTACACTTCTCCAGAGTGGCTGTTGGCAATTTACATCCCGCCCATCAGCGTAGCAAGGCTCCCGTTTCTCCATGGCCTGTCCTGCATTTCTGGTTTTGACACTTTATTCAGCATGGCCCTTTTGACCGATGGGAAGCGAGACTTCTTTGTAGCGCTGATTTGCCTTTCCAGGTTGCTTGGTTGGCCAAAAAGGGCGTATGCGTTTTTTCCCGAATATATTCAGGAATAAACGCATACGCCCTTTTTGGCCAAGGGCATCATTGTCGAGGTTTTGCCGCTTTTCCCGTGCTTTAAAGGCGATTCGAATCTTCCTCCTGAAATCTGTTTCCTGCAATTCTGCCTTGCTTTCAAATCCTCTTTGTTGTCTTCCGTCAATATATTTGTGGACGAGAGTTATCATTTATAACTCTGCAGGTTTGTGAATTGCAGTGCCCCTGAGCTCCATTTTTCAACTCGCTTTCTTGGGAGCTGGCCGCAAAAGCGCAGGATTGCTTCAGGCCCTATTCTGGTCCCGGGCGGCAGGCTGAGCCTGTGGTTAATTCTTCTTCCTGATGGGAAAATAGAGTGACCTGTGCCTGTCCCAACACCTAGAGCTAGTGTCTCATTGGTTCCCCCTCTTCCCGTTCATCCTCAGGACAAATTGCAACCTGTACGGAACAGGAGGTTAAAGGTGCTGATTCTCCAAGGAGGGAGATTGCTAGTAAAGCGGCTGGAATGGCGAACCCGAGCACAAGGAGATGAGAAATGAGGTGCGTTCTAGAAATCTTTCCCGATCACATGGTGTACCATCTTCAGGGTTTCTCATGCATGTTTTCGATGTAGGAAGATGCCCTTGAACCTGGAGATTTGGGACCCATGGGATGGGTACCACGCAGTATTACTCTAAAGGGTCTGCGTTTGCTCACCCAACCTCACCAAACCTCTCAACCCCAAGAGTGTCCACCCTTATGTCTCAATCAGCTGTGGGTCTAGATATGGTCAATCCCGGTGGCATCACAGCCCTTGAACGAATTTTGTAAGAATTTCTCTCTCTTTCACTGTCTTTGTTTCACGGGTTTTTAAAAGTGATTGATTTTTATAAAGGGGTTTAGCTGCTTTTCACTGCTGTGTTTATGCCGCTTTACACCCACTTGACTCACTTACAGAGAGATATAAATACATAAGTTTTAAGATTCTTACTTGTCAGATATATTCTTAGGCGGTGAATAGGGGGTGTTGAGTCCAGTTCACTGAGCAAGGAATAGGTCGTGTCTATTACTTATTGGGTTTATGGAACGGTCTCTGAGCTAATTTGAAACCCTTGTTTTATGCATCACCCCACCTCAACTTTCCCGTTAAGCAGCCATAGTGTGCTTTCTAAACGTGTGACTCTGTTCTGTTTTGTAATTCAGTTCAAAGGTAGCGATTTTTACATTCCCTCTATAAGTGATATCTTATGATAAGTGTCTTTTTCTGTGTGACTTATTTCACTTAGAATCGTCGTACCTAAATCCACTCATCATGCTGCTACTAGCCTTATGACGTTGATTTCATGGCTGAGTGATATTCCATTGTACATAAGGACCACAACTTCTTTATCCATTTTTCTCTTTCCTGGGATATTTAAGGTGTAACGAAGTGGAGGTTCTTGTCAACAGAGCAGCCCTAAACTTTGGGGTGCCTGTGTCTTGCTGATTTTTAGTTTTCCCAATTTATACGCCTTTGAGTGGAAGTGCCCTATGCTCTCTAAGCTGAGTTTTTTCGATGTTTCAGGACACACCGTACACTTCTCCAGAGTGGCTGTTGGCAATTTACATCCAGCCCATCTGCGCAGCAAGGCTCCCGTTTCTCCATGGCCTGTCCTGCATTTCTGGTTTTGACACTTTATTCAGCATGGCCCTTCTGACCGATGGGAAGCGAGACTTCTTTGCAGCGCTGATTTGCCTTTCCAGGTTGCTTGGTTGGCCAAGAAGGGCGTATGCGTTTTTTCCTGCATATATTCAGGAAAAAACGCATACGCCCTTTTTGGCCAAGGGCATCATTGTCGAGGTTTTGCCGCTTTTCCCGTGCTTTAAAAGCGATTCGAATCTACCTCCTGAAATCTGTTTCCTGCAATTCTGCCTTGCTTTCAAATCCTCTTCGTTGTCTTCCGTCAATATATTTGTGGACGAGAGTTATCATTTATAACTCTACAGGTTTGTGAATTGCAGTGCCCCTGAGCTCCATTTTTCAACTCGCTTTCTTGGGAGCTGGCCGCAAAAGCACAGGATTGCTTCAGGCCCTATTCTGGTCCCGGGCGGCAGGCTGAGCCTGTGGTTAATTCTTCTTCCTGATGGGAAAATAGAGTGACCTGTGCCTGTCCCAACCCCTAGAGCTAGTGTCTCATTGGTTCCCCCTCTTCCCGTTCATCCTCAGGACAAACTGCAACCTGTACGGAACAGGAGGTTAAAGGTGCTGATTCTCCAAGGAGGGAGATTGCTAGTAAAGCGGCTGGAATGGCGAACCCGAGCACAAGGAGATGAGAAATGAGGTGCGTTTTAGAAACCTTTCCCGATCACACGGTGTACCATCTTCAGGGTTTCTCATGCATGTTTTTGATGTAGGAAGATGCCCTTGAACCTGGAGATTTGTGACCCATGGGATGGGTACCACGCAGTATTACTCTAAAGGGTCTGCGTTTGCTCACCCAACCTCACCAAACCTCTCAACCCCAAGAGTGTCCACCCTTATGTCTCAATCAGCTGTGGGTCTAGATATGGTCAATCCCGGTGGCATCACAGCCCTTGAACGAATTTTGTAAGAATTTCTCTCTCTTTCACTGTCTTTGTTTCACGGGTTTTTAAAAGTGATTGATTTTTATAAAGGGGTTTAGCTGCTTTTCACTGCTGTGTTTATGCCGCTTTACACCCACTTGACTCACTTACAGAGAGATATAAATACATAAGTTTTAAGATTCTTACTTGTCAGATATATTCTTAGGCGGTGAATAGGGGGTGTTGAGTCCAGTTCACTGAGCAAGGAATAGGTCGTGTCTATTACTTATTGGGTTTATGGAACGGTCTCTGAGCTAATTTGAAACCCTTGTTTTATGCATCACCCCACCTCAACTTTCCCGTTAAGCAGCCATAGTGTGCTTTCTAAACGTGTGACTCTCTTCTGTTTTGTAATTCAGTTCAAGGGTAGCGGTTTTTACATTCCCTCTATAAGTGATATCTTATGATAAGTGTCTTTTTCTGTGTGACTTATTTCACTTAGAATCGTCATACCTAAATCCACTCATCATGCTGCTACTAGCCTTATGACGTTGATTTCATGGCTGAGTGATATTCCTTTGTACATAAGGACCACAACTTCTTTATCCATTTTTCTCTTTCCTGGGATATTTAAGGTGTAACGAAGTGGAGGTTCTTGTCAACAGAGCAGCCCTAAACTTTGGGGTGCCTGTGTCTTGCTGATTTTTAGTTTTCCCAATTTATACGCCCATGAGTGGAAGTGCCCTATGCTCTCTAAGCTGAGTTTTTTCGATGTTTCAGGACACACCGTACACTTCTCCAGAGTGGCTGTTGGCAATTTACATCCCGCCCATCAGCGTAGCAAGGCTCCCGTTTCTCCATGGCCTGTCCTGCATTTCTGGTTTTGACACTTTATTCAGCATGGCCCTTTTGACCGATGGGAAGCGAGACTTCTTTGCAGCGCTGATTTGCCTTTCCAGGTTGCTTGGTTGGCCAAAAAGGGCGTATGCGTTTTTTCCTGAATATATTCAGGAAAAAACGCATACGCCCTTTTTGGCCAAGGGCATCATTGTCGAGGTTTTGCCGCTTTTCCCGTGCTTTAAAGGAGACTCGAATCTACCTCCTGAAATCTGTTTCCTGCAATTCTGCCTTGCTTTCAAATCCTCTTCGTTGTCTTCCGTCAATATATTTGTGGACGAGAGTTATCATTTATAACTCTGCAGGTTTGTGAATTGCAGTTCCCCTGAGCTCCATTTTTCAACTCGCTTTCTTGGGAGCTGGCCGCAAAAGCGCAGGATTGCTTCAGGCCCTATTCTGGTCCCGGGCGGAAGGCTGAGCCTGTGGTTAATTCTTCTTCCTGATGGGAAATTAGAGTAACCTGTGCCTGTCCCAACACCTAGAGCTAGTGTCTCATTGGTTCCCCCTCTTCCCGTTCATCCTCAGGACAAATTGCAACCTGTACGGAACAGGAGGTTAAAGGTGCTGATTCTCCAAGGAGGGAGATTGCTAGTAAAGCGGCTGGAATGGCGAACCCGAGCACAAGGAGATGAGAAATGAGGTGCGTTTTAGCAACCTTTCCCGATCACACGGTGTACCATCTTCAGGGTTTCTCATGCATGTTTTCGATGTAGGAAGATGCCCTTGAACCTGGAGATTTGGGACCCATGGGATGGGTACCACGCAGTATTACTCTAAAGGGTCTGCGTTTGCTCACCCAACCTCACCAAACCTCTCAGCCCCAAGAGTGTCCACCCTTATGCCTCAATCAGCTGTGGGTCTAGATATGGTCAATCCAGGTGGCATCACAGCCCTTGAACGAATTTTGTAAGAATTTCTCTCTCTTTCACTGTCTTTGTTTCACGGGTTTTTAAAAGTAATTGATTTTTATAAAGGGGTTTAGCTGTTTTTTACTGCTGTGTTTATGCCGCTTTTAACCCACTTGACTCACATACAGACAGATATCAATACATAGGTTTTAAGATTCTTACTAGTCAGATATATTCTTGGGCGGTGAATAGGGGGTTTTGAGTCCAGATCACTGAGCAAGGAGTAGGTCTTGTCTATTACATATTGGGTTTATGGAACGGTCTCTGAGCTAATTTGAAACCCTTGTTTTATGCATCACCCCACCTCACCTTTCCCGTTAAGCAGCCATAGTGTGTTTTCTAAACGTGTGACTCTGTTCTGTTTTGTAATTCAGTTCAAGGGTAGCGGTTTTTACATTCCCTCTATAAGTGATATCTTATGATAAGTGTCTTTTTCTGTGTGACTTATTTCACTTAGAATCGTCGTACCTAAATCCACTCATCATGCTGCTACTAGCCTTATGACGTTGATTTCATGGCTGAGTGATATTCCATTGTACATAAGGACCACAACTTCTTTATCCATTTTTCTCTTTCCTGGGATATTTAAGGTGTAACGAAGTGGAGGTTCTTGTCAACAGAGCAGCCCTAAACTTTGGGGTGCCTGTGTCTTGCTGATTTTTAGTTTTCCCAATTTATACGCCCGTGAGTGGAAGTGCCCTATGCTGTCTAAGCTGAGTTTTTTCGATGTTTCAGGACACACCGTACACTTCTCCAGAGTGGCTGTTGGCAATTTACATCCCGCCCATCAGCATAGCAAGGCTCCCGTTTCTCCATGGCCTGTCCTGCATTTCTGGTTTTGACACTTTATTCAGCATGGCCCTTTTGACCGATGGGAAGCGAGACTTCTTTGTAGCGCTGATTTGCCTTTCCAGGTTGCTTGGTTGGCCAAAAAGGGCGTATGCGTTTTTTCCCGAATATATTCAGGAATAAACGCATACGCCCTTTTTGGCCAAGGGCATCATTGTCGAGGTTTTGCCGCTTTTCCCGTGCTTTAAAGGCGATTCGAATCTTCCTCCTGAAATCTGTTTCCTGCAATTCTGCCTTGCTTTCAAATCCTCTTTGTTGTCTTCCGTCAATATATTTGTGGACGAGAGTTATCATTTATAACTCTGCAGGTTTGTGAATTGCAGTGCCCCTGAGCTCCATTTTTCAACTCGCTTTCTTGGGAGCTGGCCGCAAAAGCGCAGGATTGCTTCAGGCCCTATTCTGGTCCCGGGCGGCAGGCTGAGCCTGTGGTTAATTCTTCTTCCTGATGGGAAAATAGAGTGACCTGTGCCTGTCCCAACACCTAGAGCTAGTGTCTCATTGGTTCCCCCTCTTCCCGTTCATCCTCAGGACAAATTGCAACCTGTACGGAACAGGAGGTTAAAGGTGCTGATTCTCCAAGGAGGGAGATTGCTAGTAAAGCGGCTGGAATGGCGAACCCGAGCACAAGGAGATGAGAAATGAGGTGCGTGTTAGAAACCTTTCCCGATCACACGGTGTACCATCTTCTGGGATTCTCATGCATGTTTTCGATGTAGGAAGATGCCCTTGAACCTGGAGATTTGGGACCCATGGGATGGGTACCACGCAGTATTACTCTAAAGGGTCTGCGTTTGCTCACCCAACCTCACCAAACCTCTCAGCCCCAAGAGTGTCCACCCTTATGCCTCAATCAGCTGTGGGTCTAGATATGGTCAATCCAGGTGGCATCACAGCCCTTGAACGAATTTTGTAAGAATTTCTCTCTCTTTCACTGTCTTTGTTTCACGGGTTTTTAAAAGTAATGGATTTTTATAAAGGGGTTTAGCTGTTTTTTACTGCTGTGTTTATGCCGCTTTACACCCACTTGACTCACATACAGAGAGATATCAATACATAGGTTTTAAGATTCTTACTAGTCAGATATATTCTTGGGCGGTGAATAGGGGGTTTTGAGTCCAGATCACTGAGCAAGGAGTAGGTCTTGTCTATTACATATTGGGTTTATGGAACGGTCTCTGAGCTAATTTGAAACCCTTGTTTTATGCATCACCCCACCTCACCTTTCCCATTAAGCAGCCATAGTGTGTTTTCTAAACGTGTGACTCTGTTCTGTTTTGTAATTCAGTTCAAGGGTAGCGGTTTTACATTCCCTCTATAAGTGATATCTTATGATAAGTGTCGTTTTCTGTGTGGCTTATTTCACTTAGAATCGTCGTACCTAAATCCACTCATCATGCTGCTACTAGCCTTATGACGTTGATTTCATGGCTGAGTGATATTCCATTGTACATAAGGACCACAACTTCTTTATCCATTTTTCTCTTTCCTGGGATATTTAAGGTGTAACGAAGTGGAGGTTCTTGTCAACAGAGCAGCCCTAAACTTTGGGGTGCCTGTGCCTTGCTGATTTTTAGTTTTCCCAATTTATACGCCCGTGAGTGGAAGTGCCCTATGCTGTCTAAGCTGAGTGTTTTCGATGTTTCAGGACACACCGTACACTTCTGCAGAGTGGCTGTTGGCAATTTACATCACGCCCATCAGCGTAGCAAGGCTCCCGTTTCTCCATGGCCTGTCCTGCATTTCTGGTTTTGACACTTTATTCAGCATGGCCCTTTTGACCGATGGGAAGCGAGACTTCTTTGTAGCGCTGATTTGCCTTTCCAGGTTGCTTGGTTGGCCAAAAAGGGCGTATGCGTTTTTTCCTGAATATATTCAGGAAAAAACGCATACGCCCTTTTTGGCCAAGGGCATCATTGTCGAGGTTTTGCCGCTTTTCCCGTGCTTTAAAGGCGATTCGAATCTACCTCCTGAAATCTGTTTCCTGCAATTCTGCCTTGCTTTCAAATCCTCTTCGTTGTCTTCCGTCAATATATTTGTGGACGAGAGTTATCATTTATAACTCTGCAGGTTTGTGAATTGCAGTGCCCCTGAGCTCCATTTTTCAACTCGCTTTCTTGGGAGCTGGCCGCAAAAGCGCAGGATTGCTTCAGGCCCTATTCTGGTCCCGGGCGGCAGGCTGAGGCTGTGGTTAATTCTTCTTCCTGATGGGAAAATAGAGTGACCTGTGCCTGTCCCAACCCCTAGAGCTAGTGTCTCATTGGTTCCCCCTCTTCCCGTTCATCCTCAGGACAAACTGCAACCTGTACGGAACAGGAGGTTAAAGGTGCTGATTCTCCAAGGAGGGAGATTGCTAGTAAAGCGGCTGTAATGGCGAACCCGAGCACAAGGAGATGAGAAATGAGGTGCGTTTTAGAAACCTTTCCCGATCACACGGTGTACCATCTTCAGGGTTTCTCATGCATGTTTTTGATGTAGGAAGATGCCCTTGAACCTGGAGATTTGTGACCCATGCGATGGGTACCACGCAGTATTACTCTAAAGGGTCTGCGTTTGCTCACCCAACCTCACCAAACCTCTCAACCCCAAGAGTGTCCACCCTTATGTCTCAATCAGCTGTGGGTCTAGATATGGTCAATCCCGGTGGCATCACAGCCCTTGAACGAATTTTGTAAGAATTTCTCTCTCTTTCACTGTCTTTGTTTCACGGGTTTTTAAAAGTGATTGATTTTTATAAAGGGGTTTAGCTGCTTTTCACTGCTGTGTTTATGCCGCTTTACACCCACTTGACTCACTTACAGAGAGATATAAATACATAAGTTTTAAGATTCTTACTTGTCAGATATATTCTTAGGCGGTGAATAGGGGGTGTTGAGTCCAGTTCACTGAGCAAGGAATAGGTCGTGTCTATTACTTATTGGGTTTATGGAACGGTCTCTGAGCTAATTTGAAACCCTTGTTTTATGCATCACCCCACCTCAACTTTCCCGTTAAGCAGCCATAGTGTGCTTTCTAAACGTGTGACTCTCTTCTGTTTTGTAATTCAGTTCAAGGGTAGCGGTTTTTACATTCCCTCTATAAGTGATATCTTATGATAAGTGTCTTTTTCTGTGTGACTTATTTCACTTAGAATCGTCATACCTAAATCCACTCATCATGCTGCTACTAGCCTTATGACGTTGATTTCATGGCTGAGTGATATTCCTTTGTACATAAGGACCACAACTTCTTTATCCATTTTTCTCTTTCCTGGGATATTTAAGGTGTAACGAAGTGGAGGTTCTTGTCAACAGAGCAGCCCTAAACTTTGGGGTGCCTGTGCCTTGCTGATTTTTAGTTTTCCCAATTTATACGCCCGTGAGTGGAAGTGCCCTATGCTCTCTAAGCTGAGTTTTTTCGATGTTTCAGGACACACCGTACACTTCTCCAGAGTGGCTGTTGGCAATTTACATCCCGCCCATCAGCGTAGCAAGGCTCCCGTTTCTCCATGGCCTGTCCTGCATTTCTGGTTTTGACACTTTATTCAGCATGGCCCTTTTGACCGATGGGAAGCGAGACTTCTTTGCAGCGCTGATTTGCCTTTCCAGGTTGCTTGGTTGGCCAAAAAGGGCGTATGCGTTTTTTCCTGAATATATTCAGGAAAAAACGCATACGCCCTTTTTGGCCAAGGGCATCATTGTCGAGGTTTTGCCGCTTTTCCCGTGCTTTAAAGGAGACTCGAATCTACCTCCTGAAATCTGTTTCCTGCAATTCTGCCTTGCTTTCAAATCCTCTTCGTTGTCTTCCGTCAATATATTTGTGGACGAGAGTTATCATTTATAACTCTGCAGGTTTGTGAATTGCAGTTCCCCTGAGCTCCATTTTTCAACTCGCTTTCTTGGGAGCTGGCCGCAAAAGCGCAGGATTGCTTCAGGCCCTATTCTGGTCCCGGGCGGAAGGCTGAGCCTGTGGTTAATTCTTCTTCCTGATGGGAAATTAGAGTAACCTGTGCCTGTCCCAACACCTAGAGCTAGTGTCTCATTGGTTCCCCCTCTTCCCGTTCATCCTCAGGACAAATTGCAACCTGTACGGAACAGGAGGTTAAAGGTGCTGATTCTCCAAGGAGGGAGATTGCTAGTAAAGCGGCTGGAATGGCGAACCCGAGCACAAGGAGATGAGAAATGAGGTGCGTTTTAGCAACCTTTCCCGATCACACGGTGTACCATCTTCAGGGTTTCTCATGCATGTTTTCGATGTAGGAAGATGCCCTTGAACCTGGAGATTTGGGACCCATGGGATGGGTACCACGCAGTATTACTCTAAAGGGTCTGCGTTTGCTCACCCAACCTCACCAAACCTCTCAGCCCCAAGAGTGTCCACCCTTATGCCTCAATCAGCTGTGGGTCTAGATATGGTCAATCCAGGTGGCATCACAGCCCTTGAACGAATTTTGTAAGAATTTCTCTCTCTTTCACTGTCTTTGTTTCACGGGTTTTTAAAAGTAATTGATTTTTATAAAGGGGTTTAGCTGTTTTTTACTGCTGTGTTTATGCCGCTTTTAACCCACTTGACTCACATACAGACAGATATCAATACATAGGTTTTAAGATTCTTACTAGTCAGATATATTCTTGGGCGGTGAATAGGGGGTTTTGAGTCCAGATCACTGAGCAAGGAGTAGGTCTTGTCTATTACATATTGGGTTTATGGAACGGTCTCTGAGCTAATTTGAAACCCTTGTTTTATGCATCACCCCACCTCACCTTTCCCGTTAAGCAGCCATAGTGTGTTTTCTAAACGTGTGACTCTGTTCTGTTTTGTAATTCAGTTCAAGGGTAGCGGTTTTTACATTCCCTCTATAAGTGATATCTTATGATAAGTGTCTTTTTCTGTGTGACTTATTTCACTTAGAATCGTCGTACCTAAATCCACTCATCATGCTGCTACTAGCCTTATGACGTTGATTTCATGGCTGAGTGATATTCCATTGTACATAAGGACCACAACTTCTTTATCCATTTTTCTCTTTCCTGGGATATTTAAGGTGTAACGAAGTGGAGGTTCTTGTCAACAGAGCAGCCCTAAACTTTGGGGTGCCTGTGTCTTGCTGATTTTTAGTTTTCCCAATTTATACGCCCGTGAGTGGAAGTGCCCTATGCTGTCTAAGCTGAGTTTTTTCGATGTTTCAGGACACACCGTACACTTCTCCAGAGTGGCTGTTGGCAATTTACATCCCGCCCATCAGCGTAGCAAGGCTCCCGTTTCTCCATGGCCTGTCCTGCATTTCTGGTTTTGACACTTTATTCAGCATGGCCCTTTTGACCGATGGGAAGCGAGACTTCTTTGTAGCGCTGATTTGCCTTTCCAGGTTGCTTGGTTGGCCAAAAAGGGCGTATGCGTTTTTTCCCGAATATATTCAGGAATAAACGCATACGCCCTTTTTGGCCAAGGGCATCATTGTCGAGGTTTTGCCGCTTTTCCCGTGCTTTAAAGGCGATTCGAATCTTCCTCCTGAAATCTGTTTCCTGCAATTCTGCCTTGCTTTCAAATCCTCTTTGTTGTCTTCCGTCAATATATTTGTGGACGAGAGTTATCATTTATAACTCTGCAGGTTTGTGAATTGCAGTGCCCCTGAGCTCCATTTTTCAACTCGCTTTCTTGGGAGCTGGCCGCAAAAGCGCAGGATTGCTTCAGGCCCTATTCTGGTCCCGGGCGGCAGGCTGAGCCTGTGGTTAATTCTTCTTCCTGATGGGAAAATAGAGTGACCTGTGCCTGTCCCAACACCTAGAGCTAGTGTCTCATTGGTTCCCCCTCTTCCCGTTCATCCTCAGGACAAATTGCAACCTGTACGGAACAGGAGGTTAAAGGTGCTGATTCTCCAAGGAGGGAGATTGCTAGTAAAGCGGCTGGAATGGCGAACCCGAGCACAAGGAGATGAGAAATGAGGTGCGTGTTAGAAACCTTTCCCGATCACACGGTGTACCATCTTCTGGGATTCTCATGCATGTTTTCGATGTAGGAAGATGCCCTTGAACCTGGAGATTTGGGACCCATGGGATGGGTACCACGCAGTATTACTCTAAAGGGTCTGCGTTTGCTCACCCAACCTCACCAAACCTCTCAGCCCCAAGAGTGTCCACCCTTATGCCTCAATCAGCTGTGGGTCTAGATATGGTCAATCCAGGTGGCATCACAGCCCTTGAACGAATTTTGTAAGAATTTCTCTCTCTTTCACTGTCTTTGTTTCACGGGTTTTTAAAAGTAATGGATTTTTATAAAGGGGTTTAGCTGTTTTTTACTGCTGTGTTTATGCCGCTTTACACCCACTTGACTCACATACAGAGAGATATCAATACATAGGTTTTAAGATTCTTACTAGTCAGATATATTCTTGGGCGGTGAATAGGGGGTTTTGAGTCCAGATCACTGAGCAAGGAGTAGGTCTTGTCTATTACATATTGGGTTTATGGAACGGTCTCTGAGCTAATTTGAAACCCTTGTTTTATGCATCACCCCACCTCACCTTTCCCGTTAAGCAGCCATAGTGTGTTTTCTAAACGTGTGACTCTGTTCTGTTTTGTAATTCAGTTCAAGGGTAGCGGTTTTACATTCCCTCTATAAGTGATATCTTATGATAAGTGTCGTTTTCTGTGTGGCTTATTTCACTTAGAATCGTCGTACCTAAATCCACTCATCATGCTGCTACTAGCCTTATGACGTTGATTTCATGGCTGAGTGATATTCCATTGTACATAAGGACCACAACTTCTTTATCCATTTTTCTCTTTCCTGGGATATTTAAGGTGTAACGAAGTGGAGGTTCTTGTCAACAGAGCAGCCCTAAACTTTGGGGTGCCTGTGCCTTGCTGATTTTTAGTTTTCCCAATTTATACGCCCGTGAGTGGAAGTGCCCTATGCTGTCTAAGCTGAGTGTTTTCGATGTTTCAGGACACACCGTACACTTCTGCAGAGTGGCTGTTGGCAATTTACATCCCGCCCATCAGCGTAGCAAGGCTCCCGTTTCTCCATGGCCTGTCCTGCATTTCTGGTTTTGACACTTTATTCAGCATGGCCCTTTTGACCGATGGGAAGCGAGACTTCTTTGTAGCGCTGATTTGCCTTTCCAGGTTGCTTGGTTGGCCAAAAAGGGCGTATGCGTTTTTTCCTGCATATATTCAGGAAAAAACGCATACGCCCTTTTTGGCCAAGGGCATCATTGTCGAGGTTTTGCCGCTTTTCCCGTGCTTTAAAGGCGATTCGAATCTACCTCCTGAAATCTGTTTCCTGCAATTCTGCCTTGCTTTCAAATCCTCTTTGTTGTCTTCCGTCAATATATTTGTGGACGAGAGTTATCATTTATAACTCTGCAGGTTTGTGAATTGCAGTGCCCCTGAGCTCCATTTTTCAACTCGCTTTCTTGGGAGCTGGCCGCAAAAGCGCAGGATTGCTTCAGGCCCTATTCTGGTCCCGGGCGGCAGGCTGAGGCTGTGGTTAATTCTTCTTCCTGATGGGAAAATAGAGTGACCTGTGCCTGTCCCAACCCCTAGAGCTAGTGTCTCATTGGTTCCCCCTCTTCCCGTTCATCCTCAGGACAAACTGCAACCTGTACGGAACAGGAGGTTAAAGGTGCTGATTCTCCAAGGAGGGAGATTGCTAGTAAAGCGGCTGGAATGGCGAACCCGAGCACAAGGAGATGAGAAATGAGGTGCGTTTTAGAAACCTTTCCCGATCACACGGTGTACCATCTTCAGGGTTTCTCATGCATGTTTTTGATGTAGGAAGATGCCCTTGAACCTGGAGATTTGTGACCCATGGGATGGGTACCACGCAGTATTACTCTAAAGGGTCTGCGTTTGCTCACCCAACCTCACCAAACCTCTCAACCCCAAGAGTGTCCACCCTTATGTCTCAATCAGCTGTGGGTCTAGATATGGTCAATCCCGGTGGCATCACAGCCCTTGAACGAATTTTGTAAGAATTTCTCTCTCTTTCACTGTCTTTGTTTCACGGGTTTTTAAAAGTGATTGATTTTTATAAAGGGGTTTAGCTGCTTTTCACTGCTGTGTTTATGCCGCTTTACACCCACTTGACTCACTTACAGAGAGATATAAATACATAAGTTTTAAGATTCTTACTTGTCAGATATATTCTTAGGCGGTGAATAGGGGGTGTTGAGTCCAGTTCACTGAGCAAGGAATAGGTCGTGTCTATTACTTATTGGGTTTATGGAACGGTCTCTGAGCTAATTTGAAACCCTTGTTTTATGCATCACCCCACCTCAACTTTCCCGTTAAGCAGCCATAGTGTGCTTTCTAAACGTGTGACTCTCTTCTGTTTTGTAATTCAGTTCAAGGGTAGCGGTTTTTACATTCCCTCTATAAGTGATATCTTATGATAAGTGTCTTTTTCTGTGTGACTTATTTCACTTAGAATCGTCATACCTAAATCCACTCATCATGCTGCTACTAGCCTTATGACGTTGATTTCATGGCTGAGTGATATTCCTTTGTACATAAGGACCACAACTTCTTTATCCATTTTTCTCTTTCCTGGGATATTTAAGGTGTAACGAAGTGGAGGTTCTTGTCAACAGAGCAGCCCTAAACTTTGGGGTGCCTGTGTCTTGCTGATTTTTAGTTTTCCCAATTTATACGCCCATGAGTGGAAGTGCCCTATGCTCTCTAAGCTGAGTTTTTTCGATGTTTCAGGACACACCGTACACTTCTGCAGAGTGGCTGTTGGCAATTTACATCCCGCCCATCAGCGTAGCAAGGCTCCCGTTTCTCCATGGCCTGTCCTGCATTTCTGGTTTTGACACTTTATTCAGCATGGCCCTTTTGACCGATGGGAAGCGAGACTTCTTTGCAGCGCTGATTTGCCTTTCCAGGTTGCTTGGTTGGCCAAAAAGGGCGTATGCGTTTTTTCCTGAATATATTCAGGAAAAAACGCATACGCCCTTTTTGGCCAAGGGCATCATTGTCGAGGTTTTGCCGCTTTTCCCGTGCTTTAAAGGAGACTCGAATCTACCTCCTGAAATCTGTTTCCTGCAATTCTGCCTTGCTTTCAAATCCTCTTCGTTGTCTTCCGTCAATATATTTGTGGACGAGAGTTATCATTTATAACTCTGCAGGTTTGTGAATTGCAGTTCCCCTGAGCTCCATTTTTCAACTCGCTTTCTTGGGAGCTGGCCGCAAAAGCGCAGGATTGCTTCAGGCCCTATTCTGGTCCCGGGCGGAAGGCTGAGCCTGTGGTTAATTCTTCTTCCTGATGGGAAATTAGAGTAACCTGTGCCTGTCCCAACACCTAGAGCTAGTGTCTCATTGGTTCCCCCTCTTCCCGTTCATCCTCAGGACAAATTGCAACCTGTACGGAACAGGAGGTTAAAGGTGCTGATTCTCCAAGGAGGGAGATTGCTAGTAAAGCGGCTGGAATGGCGAACCCGAGCACAAGGAGATGAGAAATGAGGTGCGTTTTAGCAACCTTTCCCGATCACACGGTGTACCATCTTCAGGGTTTCTCATGCATGTTTTCGATGTAGGAAGATGCCCTTGAACCTGGAGATTTGGGACCCATGGGATGGGTACCACGCAGTATTACTCTAAAGGGTCTGCGTTTGCTCACCCAACCTCACCAAACCTCTCAGCCCCAAGAGTGTCCACCCTTATGCCTCAATCAGCTGTGGGTCTAGATATGGTCAATCCAGGTGGCATCACAGCCCTTGAACGAATTTTGTAAGAATTTCTCTCTCTTTCACTGTCTTTGTTTCACGGGTTTTTAAAAGTAATTGATTTTTATAAAGGGGTTTAGCTGTTTTTTACTGCTGTGTTTATGCCGCTTTTAACCCACTTGACTCACATACAGACAGATATCAATACATAGGTTTTAAGATTCTTACTAGTCAGATATATTCTTGGGCGGTGAATAGGGGGTTTTGAGTCCAGATCACTGAGCAAGGAGTAGGTCTTGTCTATTACATATTGGGTTTATGGAACGGTCTCTGAGCTAATTTGAAACCCTTGTTTTATGCATCACCCCACCTCACCTTTCCCGTTAAGCAGCCATAGTGTGTTTTCTAAACGTGTGACTCTGTTCTGTTTTGTAATTCAGTTCAAGGGTAGCGGTTTTTACATTCCCTCTATAAGTGATATCTTATGATAAGTGTCTTTTTCTGTGTGACTTATTTCACTTAGAATCGTCGTACCTAAATCCACTCATCATGCTGCTACTAGCCTTATGACGTTGATTTCATGGCTGAGTGATATTCCATTGTACATAAGGACCACAACTTCTTTATCCATTTTTCTCTTTCCTGGGATATTTAAGGTGTAACGAAGTGGAGGTTCTTGTCAACAGAGCAGCCCTAAACTTTGGGGTGCCTGTGTCTTGCTGATTTTTAGTTTTCCCAATTTATACGCCCGTGAGTGGAAGTGCCCTATGCTGTCTAAGCTGAGTTTTTTCGATGTTTCAGGACACACCGTACACTTCTCCAGAGTGGCTGTTGGCAATTTACATCCCGCCCATCAGCGTAGCAAGGCTCCCGTTTCTCCATGGCCTGTCCTGCATTTCTGGTTTTGACACTTTATTCAGCATGGCCCTTTTGACCGATGGGAAGCGAGACTTCTTTGTAGCGCTGATTTGCCTTTCCAGGTTGCTTGGTTGGCCAAAAAGGGCGTATGCGTTTTTTCCCGAATATATTCAGGAATAAACGCATACGCCCTTTTTGGCCAAGGGCATCATTGTCGAGGTTTTGCCGCTTTTCCCGTGCTTTAAAGGCGATTCGAATCTTCCTCCTGAAATCTGTTTCCTGCAATTCTGCCTTGCTTTCAAATCCTCTTTGTTGTCTTCCGTCAATATATTTGTGGACGAGAGTTATCATTTATAACTCTGCAGGTTTGTGAATTGCAGTGCCCCTGAGCTCCATTTTTCAACTCGCTTTCTTGGGAGCTGGCCGCAAAAGCGCAGGATTGCTTCAGGCCCTATTCTGGTCCCGGGCGGCAGGCTGAGGCTGTGGTTAATTCTTCTTCCTGATGGGAAAATAGAGTGACCTGTGCCTGTCCCAACCCCTAGAGCTAGTGTCTCATTGGTTCCCCCTCTTCCCGTTCATCCTCAGGACAAACTGCAACCTGTACGGAACAGGAGGTTAAAGGTGCTGATTCTCCAAGGAGGGAGATTGCTAGTAAAGCGGCTGGAATGGCGAACCCGAGCACAAGGAGATGAGAAATGAGGTGCGTTTTAGAAACCTTTCCCGATCACACGGTGTACCATCTTCAGGGTTTCTCATGCATGTTTTTGATGTAGGAAGATGCCCTTGAACCTGGAGATTTGTGACCCATGGGATGGGTACCACGCAGTATTACTCTAAAGGGTCTGCGTTTGCTCACCCAACCTCACCAAACCTCTCAACCCCAAGAGTGTCCACCCTTATGTCTCAATCAGCTGTGGGTCTAGATATGGTCAATCCCGGTGGCATCACAGCCCTTGAACGAATTTTGTAAGAATTTCTCTCTCTTTCACTGTCTTTGTTTCACGGGTTTTTAAAAGTGATTGATTTTTATAAAGGGGTTTAGCTGCTTTTCACTGCTGTGTTTATGCCGCTTTACACCCACTTGACTCACTTACAGAGAGATATAAATACATAAGTTTTAAGATTCTTACTTGTCAGATATATTCTTAGGCGGTGAATAGGGGGTGTTGAGTCCAGTTCACTGAGCAAGGAATAGGTCGTGTCTATTACTTATTGGGTTTATGGAACGGTCTCTGAGCTAATTTGAAACCCTTGTTTTATGCATCACCCCACCTCAACTTTCCCGTTAAGCAGCCATAGTGTGCTTTCTAAACGTGTGACTCTCTTCTGTTTTGTAATTCAGTTCAAGGGTAGCGGTTTTTACATTCCCTCTATAAGTGATATCTTATGATAAGTGTCTTTTTCTGTGTGACTTATTTCACTTAGAATCGTCATACCTAAATCCACTCATCATGCTGCTACTAGCCTTATGACGTTGATTTCATGGCTGAGTGATATTCCTTTGTACATAAGGACCACAACTTCTTTATCCATTTTTCTCTTTCCTGGGATATTTAAGGTGTAACGAAGTGGAGGTTCTTGTCAACAGAGCAGCCCTAAACTTTGGGGTGCCTGTGTCTTGCTGATTTTTAGTTTTCCCAATTTATACGCCCATGAGTGGAAGTGCCCTATGCTCTCTAAGCTGAGTTTTTTCGATGTTTCAGGACACACCGTACACTTCTGCAGAGTGGCTGTTGGCAATTTACATCCCGCCCATCAGCGTAGCAAGGCTCCCGTTTCTCCATGGCCTGTCCTGCATTTCTGGTTTTGACACTTTATTCAGCATGGCCCTTTTGACCGATGGGAAGCGAGACTTCTTTGCAGCGCTGATTTGCCTTTCCAGGTTGCTTGGTTGGCCAAAAAGGGCGTATGCGTTTTTTCCTGAATATATTCAGGAAAAAACGCATACGCCCTTTTTGGCCAAGGGCATCATTGTCGAGGTTTTGCCGCTTTTCCCGTGCTTTAAAGGAGACTCGAATCTACCTCCTGAAATCTGTTTCCTGCAATTCTGCCTTGCTTTCAAATCCTCTTCGTTGTCTTCCGTCAATATATTTGTGGACGAGAGTTATCATTTATAACTCTGCAGGTTTGTGAATTGCAGTTCCCCTGAGCTCCATTTTTCAACTCGCTTTCTTGGGAGCTGGCCGCAAAAGCGCAGGATTGCTTCAGGCCCTATTCTGGTCCCGGGCGGAAGGCTGAGCCTGTGGTTAATTCTTCTTCCTGATGGGAAATTAGAGTAACCTGTGCCTGTCCCAACACCTAGAGCTAGTGTCTCATTGGTTCCCCCTCTTCCCGTTCATCCTCAGGACAAATTGCAACCTGTACGGAACAGGAGGTTAAAGGTGCTGATTCTCCAAGGAGGGAGATTGCTAGTAAAGCGGCTGGAATGGCGAACCCGAGCACAAGGAGATGAGAAATGAGGTGCGTTTTAGCAACCTTTCCCGATCACACGGTGTACCATCTTCAGGGTTTCTCATGCATGTTTTCGATGTAGGAAGATGCCCTTGAACCTGGAGATTTGGGACCCATGGGATGGGTACCACGCAGTATTACTCTAAAGGGTCTGCGTTTGCTCACCCAACCTCACCAAACCTCTCAGCCCCAAGAGTGTCCACCCTTATGCCTCAATCAGCTGTGGGTCTAGATATGGTCAATCCAGGTGGCATCACAGCCCTTGAACGAATTTTGTAAGAATTTCTCTCTCTTTCACTGTCTTTGTTTCACGGGTTTTTAAAAGTAATTGATTTTTATAAAGGGGTTTAGCTGTTTTTTACTGCTGTGTTTATGCCGCTTTTAACCCACTTGACTCACATACAGACAGATATCAATACATAGGTTTTAAGATTCTTACTAGTCAGATATATTCTTGGGCGGTGAATAGGGGGTTTTGAGTCCAGATCACTGAGCAAGGAGTAGGTCTTGTCTATTACATATTGGGTTTATGGAACGGTCTCTGAGCTAATTTGAAACCCTTGTTTTATGCATCACCCCACCTCACCTTTCCCGTTAAGCAGCCATAGTGTGTTTTCTAAACGTGTGACTCTGTTCTGTTTTGTAATTCAGTTCAAGGGTAGCGGTTTTTACATTCCCTCTATAAGTGATATCTTATGATAAGTGTCTTTTTCTGTGTGACTTATTTCACTTAGAATCGTCGTACCTAAATCCACTCATCATGCTGCTACTAGCCTTATGACGTTGATTTCATGGCTGAGTGATATTCCATTGTACATAAGGACCACAACTTCTTTATCCATTTTTCTCTTTCCTGGGATATTTAAGGTGTAACGAAGTGGAGGTTCTTGTCAACAGAGCAGCCCTAAACTTTGGGGTGCCTGTGTCTTGCTGATTTTTAGTTTTCCCAATTTATACGCCTTTGAGTGGAAGTGCCCTATGCTCTCTAAGCTGAGTTTTTTCGATGTTTCAGGACACACCGTACACTTCTCCAGAGTGGCTGTTGGCAATTTACATCCCGCCCATCAGCGTAGCAAGGCTCCCGTTTCTCCATGGCCTGTCCTGCATTTCTGGTTTTGACACTTTATTCAGCATGGCCCTTTTGACCGATGGGAAGCGAGACTTCTTTGTAGCGCTGATTTGCCTTTCCAGGTTGCTTGGTTGGCCAAAAAGGGCGTATGCGTTTTTTCCCGAATATATTCAGGAATAAACGCATACGCCCTTTTTGGCCAAGGGCATCATTGTCGAGGTTTTGCCGCTTTTCCCGTGCTTTAAAGGCGATTCGAATCTTCCTCCTGAAATCTGTTTCCTGCAATTCTGCCTTGCTTTCAAATCCTCTTTGTTGTCTTCCGTCAATATATTTGTGGACGAGAGTTATCATTTATAACTCTGCAGGTTTGTGAATTGCAGTGCCCCTGAGCTCCATTTTTCAACTCGCTTTCTTGGGAGCTGGCCGCAAAAGCGCAGGATTGCTTCAGGCCCTATTCTGGTCCCGGGCGGCAGGCTGAGCCTGTGGTTAATTCTTCTTCCTGATGGGAAAATAGAGTGACCTGTGCCTGTCCCAACACCTAGAGCTAGTGTCTCATTGGTTCCCCCTCTTCCCGTTCATCCTCAGGACAAATTGCAACCTGTACGGAACAGGAGGTTAAAGGTGCTGATTCTCCAAGGAGGGAGATTGCTAGTAAAGCGGCTGGAATGGCGAACCCGAGCACAAGGAGATGAGAAATGAGGTGCGTGTTAGAAACCTTTCCCGATCACACGGTGTACCATCTTCTGGGATTCTCATGCATGTTTTCGATGTAGGAAGATGCCCTTGAACCTGGAGATTTGGGACCCATGGGATGGGTACCACGCAGTATTACTCTAAAGGGTCTGCGTTTGCTCACCCAACCTCACCAAACCTCTCAGCCCCAAGAGTGTCCACCCTTATGCCTCAATCAGCTGTGGGTCTAGATATGGTCAATCCAGGTGGCATCACAGCCCTTGAACGAATTTTGTAAGAATTTCTCTCTCTTTCACTGTCTTTGTTTCACGGGTTTTTAAAAGTAATGGATTTTTATAAAGGGGTTTAGCTGTTTTTTACTGCTGTGTTTATGCCGCTTTACACCCACTTGACTCACATACAGAGAGATATCAATACATAGGTTTTAAGATTCTTACTAGTCAGATATATTCTTGGGCGGTGAATAGGGGGTTTTGAGTCCAGATCACTGAGCAAGGAGTAGGTCTTGTCTATTACATATTGGGTTTATGGAACGGTCTCTGAGCTAATTTGAAACCCTTGTTTTATGCATCACCCCACCTCACCTTTCCCGTTAAGCAGCCATAGTGTGTTTTCTAAACGTGTGACTCTGTTCTGTTTTGTAATTCAGTTCAAGGGTAGCGGTTTTACATTCCCTCTATAAGTGATATCTTATGATAAGTGTCGTTTTCTGTGTGGCTTATTTCACTTAGAATCGTCGTACCTAAATCCACTCATCATGCTGCTACTAGCCTTATGACGTTGATTTCATGGCTGAGTGATATTCCATTGTACATAAGGACCACAACTTCTTTATCCATTTTTCTCTTTCCTGGGATATTTAAGGTGTAACGAAGTGGAGGTTCTTGTCAACAGAGCAGCCCTAAACTTTGGGGTGCCTGTGCCTTGCTGATTTTTAGTTTTCCCAATTTATACGCCCGTGAGTGGAAGTGCCCTATGCTGTCTAAGCTGAGTGTTTTCGATGTTTCAGGACACACCGTACACTTCTGCAGAGTGGCTGTTGGCAATTTACATCCCGCCCATCAGCGTAGCAAGGCTCCCGTTTCTCCATGGCCTGTCCTGCATTTCTGGTTTTGACACTTTATTCAGCATGGCCCTTTTGACCGATGGGAAGCGAGACTTCTTTGTAGCGCTGATTTGCCTTTCCAGGTTGCTTGGTTGGCCAAAAAGGGCGTATGCGTTTTTTCCTGAATATATTCAGGAAAAAACGCATACGCCCTTTTTGGCCAAGGGCATCATTGTCGAGGTTTTGCCGCTTTTCCCGTGCTTTAAAGGCGATTCGAATCTACCTCCTGAAATCTGTTTCCTGCAATTCTGCCTTGCTTTCAAATCCTCTTTGTTGTCTTCCGTCAATATATTTGTGGACGAGAGTTATCATTTATAACTCTGCAGGTTTGTGAATTGCAGTGCCCCTGAGCTCCATTTTTCAACTCGCTTTCTTGGGAGCTGGCCGCAAAAGCGCAGGATTGCTTCAGGCCCTATTCTGGTCCCGGGCGGCAGGCTGAGGCTGTGGTTAATTCTTCTTCCTGATGGGAAAATAGAGTGACCTGTGCCTGTCCCAACACCTAGAGCTAGTGTCTCATTGGTTCCCCCTCTTCCCGTTCATCCTCAGGACAAATTGCAACCTGTATGGAACAGGAGGTTAAAGGTGCTGATTCTCCAAGGAGGGAGATTGCTAGTAAAGCGGCTGGAATGGCGAACCCGAGCACAAGGAGATGAGAAATGAGGTGCGTTTTAGAAACCTTTCCCGATCACATGGTGTACCATCTTCAGGGTTTCTCATGCATGTTTTCGATGTAGGAAGATGCCCTTGAACCTGGAGATTTGGGACCCATGGGATGGGTACCACGCAGTATTACTCTAAAGGGTCTGCGTTTGCTCACCCAACCTCACCAAACCTCTCAACCCCAAGAGTGTCCACCCTTATGTCTCAATCAGCTGTGGGTCTAGATATGGTCAATCCCGGTGGCATCACAGCCCTTGAACGAATTTTGTAAGAATTTCTCTCTCTTTCACTGTCTTTGTTTCACGGGTTTTTAAAAGTGATTGATTTTTATAAAGGGGTTTAGCTGCTTTTCACTGCTGTGTTTATGCCGCTTTACACCCACTTGACTCACTTACAGAGAGATATAAATACATAAGTTTTAAGATTCTTACTTGTCAGATATATTCTTAGGCGGTGAATAGGGGGTGTTGAGTCCAGTTCACTGAGCAAGGAATAGGTCGTGTCTATTACTTATTGGGTTTATGGAACGGTCTCTGAGCTAATTTGAAACCCTTGTTTTATGCATCACCCCACCTCAACTTTCCCGTTAAGCAGCCATAGTGTGCTTTCTAAACGTGTGACTCTCTTCTGTTTTGTAATTCAGTTCAAAGGTAGCGATTTTTACATTCCCTCTATAAGTGATATCTTATGATAAGTGTCTTTTTCTGTGTGACTTATTTCACTTAGAATCGTCGTACCTAAATCCACTCATCATGCTGCTACTAGCCTTATGACGTTGATTTCATGGCTGAGTGATATTCCATTGTACATAAGGACCACAACTTCTTTATCCATTTTTCTCTTTCCTGGGATATTTAAGGTGTAACGAAGTGGAGGTTCTTGTCAACAGAGCAGCCCTAAACTTTGGGGTGCCTGTGTCTTGCTGATTTTTAGTTTTCCCAATTTATACGCCTTTGAGTGGAAGTGCCCTATGCTCTCTAAGCTGAGTTTTTTCGATGTTTCAGGACACACCGTACACTTCTCCAGAGTGGCTGTTGGCAATTTACATCCAGCCCATCTGCGCAGCAAGGCTCCCGTTTCTCCATGGCCTGTCCTGCATTTCTGGTTTTGACACTTTATTCAGCATGGCCCTTCTGACCGATGGGAAGCGAGACTTCTTTGCAGCGCTGATTTGCCTTTCCAGGTTGCTTGGTTGGCCAAAAAGGGCGTATGCGTTTTTTCCTGCATATATTCAGGAAAAAACGCATACGCCCTTTTTGGCCAAGGGCATCATTGTCGAGGTTTTGCCGCTTTTCCCGTGCTTTAAAAGCGATTCGAATCTACCTCCTGAAATCTGTTTCCTGCAATTCTGCCTTGCTTTCAAATCCTCTTCGTTGTCTTCCGTCAATATATTTGTGGACGAGAGTTATCATTTATAACTCTACAGGTTTGTGAATTGCAGTGCCCCTGAGCTCCATTTTTCAACTCGCTTTCTTGGGAGCTGGCCGCAAAAGCACAGGATTGCTTCAGGCCCTATTCTGGTCCCGGGCGGCAGGCTGAGCCTGTGGTTAATTCTTCTTCCTGATGGGAAAATAGAGTGACCTGTGCCTGTCCCAACCCCTAGAGCTAGTGTCTCATTGGTTCCCCCTCTTCCCGTTCATCCTCAGGACAAACTGCAACCTGTACGGAACAGGAGGTTAAAGGTGCTGATTCTCCAAGGAGGGAGATTGCTAGTAAAGCGGCTGGAATGGCGAACCCGAGCACAAGGAGATGAGAAATGAGGTGCGTTTTAGAAACCTTTCCCGATCACACGGTGTACCATCTTCAGGGTTTCTCATGCATGTTTTTGATGTAGGAAGATGCCCTTGAACCTGGAGATTTGTGACCCATGGGATGGGTACCACGCAGTATTACTCTAAAGGGTCTGCGTTTGCTCACCCAACCTCACCAAACCTCTCAACCCCAAGAGTGTCCACCCTTATGTCTCAATCAGCTGTGGGTCTAGATATGGTCAATCCCGGTGGCATCACAGCCCTTGAACGAATTTTGTAAGAATTTCTCTCTCTTTCACTGTCTTTGTTTCACGGGTTTTTAAAAGTGATTGATTTTTATAAAGGGGTTTAGCTGCTTTTCACTGCTGTGTTTATGCCGCTTTACACCCACTTGACTCACTTACAGAGAGATATAAATACATAAGTTTTAAGATTCTTACTTGTCAGATATATTCTTAGGCGGTGAATAGGGGGTGTTGAGTCCAGTTCACTGAGCAAGGAATAGGTCGTGTCTATTACTTATTGGGTTTATGGAACGGTCTCTGAGCTAATTTGAAACCCTTGTTTTATGCATCACCCCACCTCAACTTTCCCGTTAAGCAGCCATAGTGTGCTTTCTAAACGTGTGACTCTCTTCTGTTTTGTAATTCAGTTCAAGGGTAGCGGTTTTTACATTCCCTCTATAAGTGATATCTTATGATAAGTGTCTTTTTCTGTGTGACTTATTTCACTTAGAATCGTCATACCTAAATCCACTCATCATGCTGCTACTAGCCTTATGACGTTGATTTCATGGCTGAGTGATATTCCTTTGTACATAAGGACCACAACTTCTTTATCCATTTTTCTCTTTCCTGGGATATTTAAGGTGTAACGAAGTGGAGGTTCTTGTCAACAGAGCAGCCCTAAACTTTGGGGTGCCTGTGTCTTGCTGATTTTTAGTTTTCCCAATTTATACGCCCATGAGTGGAAGTGCCCTATGCTCTCTAAGCTGAGTTTTTTCGATGTTTCAGGACACACCGTACACTTCTCCAGAGTGGCTGTTGGCAATTTACATCCCGCCCATCAGCGTAGCAAGGCTCCCGTTTCTCCATGGCCTGTCCTGCATTTCTGGTTTTGACACTTTATTCAGCATGGCCCTTTTGACCGATGGGAAGCGAGACTTCTTTGCAGCGCTGATTTGCCTTTCCAGGTTGCTTGGTTGGCCAAAAAGGGCGTATGCGTTTTTTCCTGAATATATTCAGGAAAAAACGCATACGCCCTTTTTGGCCAAGGGCATCATTGTCGAGGTTTTGCCGCTTTTCCCGTGCTTTAAAGGAGACTCGAATCTACCTCCTGAAATCTGTTTCCTGCAATTCTGCCTTGCTTTCAAATCCTCTTCGTTGTCTTCCGTCAATATATTTGTGGACGAGAGTTATCATTTATAACTCTGCAGGTTTGTGAATTGCAGTTCCCCTGAGCTCCATTTTTCAACTCGCTTTCTTGGGAGCTGGCCGCAAAAGCGCAGGATTGCTTCAGGCCCTATTCTGGTCCCGGGCGGAAGGCTGAGCCTGTGGTTAATTCTTCTTCCTGATGGGAAATTAGAGTAACCTGTGCCTGTCCCAACACCTAGAGCTAGTGTCTCATTGGTTCCCCCTCTTCCCGTTCATCCTCAGGACAAATTGCAACCTGTACGGAACAGGAGGTTAAAGGTGCTGATTCTCCAAGGAGGGAGATTGCTAGTAAAGCGGCTGGAATGGCGAACCCGAGCACAAGGAGATGAGAAATGAGGTGCGTTTTAGCAACCTTTCCCGATCACACGGTGTACCATCTTCAGGGTTTCTCATGCATGTTTTCGATGTAGGAAGATGCCCTTGAACCTGGAGATTTGGGACCCATGGGATGGGTACCACGCAGTATTACTCTAAAGGGTCTGCGTTTGCTCACCCAACCTCACCAAACCTCTCAGCCCCAAGAGTGTCCACCCTTATGCCTCAATCAGCTGTGGGTCTAGATATGGTCAATCCAGGTGGCATCACAGCCCTTGAACGAATTTTGTAAGAATTTCTCTCTCTTTCACTGTCTTTGTTTCACGGGTTTTTAAAAGTAATTGATTTTTATAAAGGGGTTTAGCTGTTTTTTACTGCTGTGTTTATGCCGCTTTTAACCCACTTGACTCACATACAGACAGATATCAATACATAGGTTTTAAGATTCTTACTAGTCAGATATATTCTTGGGCGGTGAATAGGGGGTTTTGAGTCCAGATCACTGAGCAAGGAGTAGGTCTTGTCTATTACATATTGGGTTTATGGAACGGTCTCTGAGCTAATTTGAAACCCTTGTTTTATGCATCACCCCACCTCACCTTTCCCGTTAAGCAGCCATAGTGTGTTTTCTAAACGTGTGACTCTGTTCTGTTTTGTAATTCAGTTCAAGGGTAGCGGTTTTTACATTCCCTCTATAAGTGATATCTTATGATAAGTGTCTTTTTCTGTGTGACTTATTTCACTTAGAATCGTCGTACCTAAATCCACTCATCATGCTGCTACTAGCCTTATGACGTTGATTTCATGGCTGAGTGATATTCCATTGTACATAAGGACCACAACTTCTTTATCCATTTTTCTCTTTCCTGGGATATTTAAGGTGTAACGAAGTGGAGGTTCTTGTCAACAGAGCAGCCCTAAACTTTGGGGTGCCTGTGTCTTGCTGATTTTTAGTTTTCCCAATTTATACGCCCGTGAGTGGAAGTGCCCTATGCTGTCTAAGCTGAGTTTTTTCGATGTTTCAGGACACACCGTACACTTCTCCAGAGTGGCTGTTGGCAATTTACATCCCGCCCATCAGCGTAGCAAGGCTCCCGTTTCTCCATGGCCTGTCCTGCATTTCTGGTTTTGACACTTTATTCAGCATGGCCCTTTTGACCGATGGGAAGCGAGACTTCTTTGTAGCGCTGATTTGCCTTTCCAGGTTGCTTGGTTGGCCAAAAAGGGCGTATGCGTTTTTTCCCGAATATATTCAGGAATAAACGCATACGCCCTTTTTGGCCAAGGGCATCATTGTCGAGGTTTTGCCGCTTTTCCCGTGCTTTAAAGGCGATTCGAATCTTCCTCCTGAAATCTGTTTCCTGCAATTCTGCCTTGCTTTCAAATCCTCTTTGTTGTCTTCCGTCAATATATTTGTGGACGAGAGTTATCATTTATAACTCTGCAGGTTTGTGAATTGCAGTGCCCCTGAGCTCCATTTTTCAACTCGCTTTCTTGGGAGCTGGCCGCAAAAGCGCAGGATTGCTTCAGGCCCTATTCTGGTCCCGGGCGGCAGGCTGAGCCTGTGGTTAATTCTTCTTCCTGATGGGAAAATAGAGTGACCTGTGCCTGTCCCAACACCTAGAGCTAGTGTCTCATTGGTTCCCCCTCTTCCCGTTCATCCTCAGGACAAATTGCAACCTGTACGGAACAGGAGGTTAAAGGTGCTGATTCTCCAAGGAGGGAGATTGCTAGTAAAGCGGCTGGAATGGCGAACCCGAGCACAAGGAGATGAGAAATGAGGTGCGTGTTAGAAACCTTTCCCGATCACACGGTGTACCATCTTCTGGGATTCTCATGCATGTTTTCGATGTAGGAAGATGCCCTTGAACCTGGAGATTTGGGACCCATGGGATGGGTACCACGCAGTATTACTCTAAAGGGTCTGCGTTTGCTCACCCAACCTCACCAAACCTCTCAGCCCCAAGAGTGTCCACCCTTATGCCTCAATCAGCTGTGGGTCTAGATATGGTCAATCCAGGTGGCATCACAGCCCTTGAACGAATTTTGTAAGAATTTCTCTCTCTTTCACTGTCTTTGTTTCACGGGTTTTTAAAAGTGATTGATTTTTATAAAGGGGTTTAGCTGCTTTTCACTGCTGTGTTTATGCCGCTTTACACCCACTTGACTCACTTACAGAGAGATATAAATACATAAGTTTTAAGATTCTTACTTGTCAGATATATTCTTAGGCGGTGAATAGGGGGTGTTGAGTCCAGTTCACTGAGCAAGGAATAGGTCGTGTCTATTACTTATTGGGTTTATGGAACGGTCTCTGAGCTAATTTGAAACCCTTGTTTTATGCATCACCCCACCTCAACTTTCCCGTTAAGCAGCCATAGTGTGCTTTCTAAACGTGTGACTCTCTTCTGTTTTGTAATTCAGTTCAAGGGTAGCGGTTTTTACATTCCCTCTATAAGTGATATCTTATGATAAGTGTCTTTTTCTGTGTGACTTATTTCACTTAGAATCGTCATACCTAAATCCACTCATCATGCTGCTACTAGCCTTATGACGTTGATTTCATGGCTGAGTGATATTCCTTTGTACATAAGGACCACAACTTCTTTATCCATTTTTCTCTTTCCTGGGATATTTAAGGTGTAACGAAGTGGAGGTTCTTGTCAACAGAGCAGCCCTAAACTTTGGGGTGCCTGTGTCTTGCTGATTTTTAGTTTTCCCAATTTATACGCCCATGAGTGGAAGTGCCCTATGCTCTCTAAGCTGAGTTTTTTCGATGTTTCAGGACACACCGTACACTTCTCCAGAGTGGCTGTTGGCAATTTACATCCCGCCCATCAGCGTAGCAAGGCTCCCGTTTCTCCATGGCCTGTCCTGCATTTCTGGTTTTGACACTTTATTCAGCATGGCCCTTTTGACCGATGGGAAGCGAGACTTCTTTGCAGCGCTGATTTGCCTTTCCAGGTTGCTTGGTTGGCCAAAAAGGGCGTATGCGTTTTTTCCTGAATATATTCAGGAAAAAACGCATACGCCCTTTTTGGCCAAGGGCATCATTGTCGAGGTTTTGCCGCTTTTCCCGTGCTTTAAAGGAGACTCGAATCTACCTCCTGAAATCTGTTTCCTGCAATTCTGCCTTGCTTTCAAATCCTCTTCGTTGTCTTCCGTCAATATATTTGTGGACGAGAGTTATCATTTATAACTCTGCAGGTTTGTGAATTGCAGTTCCCCTGAGCTCCATTTTTCAACTCGCTTTCTTGGGAGCTGGCCGCAAAAGCGCAGGATTGCTTCAGGCCCTATTCTGGTCCCGGGCGGAAGGCTGAGCCTGTGGTTAATTCTTCTTCCTGATGGGAAATTAGAGTAACCTGTGCCTGTCCCAACACCTAGAGCTAGTGTCTCATTGGTTCCCCCTCTTCCCGTTCATCCTCAGGACAAATTGCAACCTGTACGGAACAGGAGGTTAAAGGTGCTGATTCTCCAAGGAGGGAGATTGCTAGTAAAGCGGCTGGAATGGCGAACCCGAGCACAAGGAGATGAGAAATGAGGTGCGTTTTAGCAACCTTTCCCGATCACACGGTGTACCATCTTCAGGGTTTCTCATGCATGTTTTCGATGTAGGAAGATGCCCTTGAACCTGGAGATTTGGGACCCATGGGATGGGTACCACGCAGTATTACTCTAAAGGGTCTGCGTTTGCTCACCCAACCTCACCAAACCTCTCAGCCCCAAGAGTGTCCACCCTTATGCCTCAATCAGCTGTGGGTCTAGATATGGTCAATCCAGGTGGCATCACAGCCCTTGAACGAATTTTGTAAGAATTTCTCTCTCTTTCACTGTCTTTGTTTCACGGGTTTTTAAAAGTAATTGATTTTTATAAAGGGGTTTAGCTGTTTTTTACTGCTGTGTTTATGCCGCTTTTAACCCACTTGACTCACATACAGACAGATATCAATACATAGGTTTTAAGATTCTTACTAGTCAGATATATTCTTGGGCGGTGAATAGGGGGTTTTGAGTCCAGATCACTGAGCAAGGAGTAGGTCTTGTCTATTACATATTGGGTTTATGGAACGGTCTCTGAGCTAATTTGAAACCCTTGTTTTATGCATCACCCCACCTCACCTTTCCCGTTAAGCAGCCATAGTGTGTTTTCTAAACGTGTGACTCTGTTCTGTTTTGTAATTCAGTTCAAGGGTAGCGGTTTTTACATTCCCTCTATAAGTGATATCTTATGATAAGTGTCTTTTTCTGTGTGACTTATTTCACTTAGAATCGTCGTACCTAAATCCACTCATCATGCTGCTACTAGCCTTATGACATTGATTTCATGGCTGAGTGATATTCCATTGTACATAAGGACCACAACTTCTTTATCCATTTTTCTCTTTCCTGGGATATTTAAGGTGTAACGAAGTGGAGGTTCTTGTCAACAGAGCAGCCCTAAACTTTGGGGTGCCTGTGTCTTGCTGATTTTTAGTTTTCCCAATTTATACGCCCGTGAGTGGAAGTGCCCTATGCTGTCTAAGCTGAGTTTTTTCGATGTTTCAGGACACACCGTACACTTCTCCAGAGTGGCTGTTGGCAATTTACATCCCGCCCATCAGCGTAGCAAGGCTCCCGTTTCTCCATGGCCTGTCCTGCATTTCTGGTTTTGACACTTTATTCAGCATGGCCCTTTTGACCGATGGGAAGCGAGACTTCTTTGTAGCGCTGATTTGCCTTTCCAGGTTGCTTGGTTGGCCAAAAAGGGCGTATGCGTTTTTTCCCGAATATATTCAGGAATAAACGCATACGCCCTTTTTGGCCAAGGGCATCATTGTCGAGGTTTTGCCGCTTTTCCCGTGCTTTAAAGGCGATTCGAATCTTCCTCCTGAAATCTGTTTCCTGCAATTCTGCCTTGCTTTCAAATCCTCTTTGTTGTCTTCCGTCAATATATTTGTGGACGAGAGTTATCATTTATAACTCTGCAGGTTTGTGAATTGCAGTGCCCCTGAGCTCCATTTTTCAACTCGCTTTCTTGGGAGCTGGCCGCAAAAGCGCAGGATTGCTTCAGGCCCTATTCTGGTCCCGGGCGGCAGGCTGAGCCTGTGGTTAATTCTTCTTCCTGATGGGAAAATAGAGTGACCTGTGCCTGTCCCAACACCTAGAGCTAGTGTCTCATTGGTTCCCCCTCTTCCCGTTCATCCTCAGGACAAATTGCAACCTGTACGGAACAGGAGGTTAAAGGTGCTGATTCTCCAAGGAGGGAGATTGCTAGTAAAGCGGCTGGAATGGCGAACCCGAGCACAAGGAGATGAGAAATGAGGTGCGTGTTAGAAACCTTTCCCGATCACACGGTGTACCATCTTCTGGGATTCTCATGCATGTTTTCGATGTAGGAAGATGCCCTTGAACCTGGAGATTTGGGACCCATGGGATGGGTACCACGCAGTATTACTCTAAAGGGTCTGCGTTTGCTCACCCAACCTCACCAAACCTCTCAGCCCCAAGAGTGTCCACCCTTATGCCTCAATCAGCTGTGGGTCTAGATATGGTCAATCCAGGTGGCATCACAGCCCTTGAACGAATTTTGTAAGAATTTCTCTCTCTTTCACTGTCTTTGTTTCACGGGTTTTTAAAAGTGATTGATTTTTATAAAGGGGTTTAGCTGCTTTTCACTGCTGTGTTTATGCCGCTTTACACCCACTTGACTCACTTACAGAGAGATATCAATACATAAGTTTTAAGATTCTTACTTGTCAGATATATTCTTAGGCGGTGAATAGGGGGTGTTGAGTCCAGTTCACTGAGCAAGGAATAGGTCGTGTCTATTACTTATTGGGTTTATGGAACGGTCTCTGAGCTAATTTGAAACCCTTGTTTTATGCATCACCCCACCTCAACTTTCCCGTTAAGCAGCCATAGTGTGCTTTCTAAACGTGTGACTCTCTTCTGTTTTGTAATTCAGTTCAAGGGTAGCGGTTTTTACATTCCCTCTATAAGTGATATCTTATGATAAGTGTCTTTTTCTGTGTGACTTATTTCACTTAGAATCGTCATACCTAAATCCACTCATCATGCTGCTACTAGCCTTATGACGTTGATTTCATGGCTGAGTGATATTCCTTTGTACATAAGGACCACAACTTCTTTATCCATTTTTCTCTTTCCTGGGATATTTAAGGTGTAACGAAGTGGAGGTTCTTGTCAACAGAGCAGCCCTAAACTTTGGGGTGCCTGTGTCTTGCTGATTTTTAGTTTTCCCAATTTATACGCCCATGAGTGGAAGTGCCCTATGCTCTCTAAGCTGAGTTTTTTCGATGTTTCAGGACACACCGTACACTTCTCCAGAGTGGCTGTTGGCAATTTACATCCCGCCCATCAGCGTAGCAAGGCTCCCGTTTCTCCATGGCCTGTCCTGCATTTCTGGTTTTGACACTTTATTCAGCATGGCCCTTTTGACCGATGGGAAGCGAGACTTCTTTGCAGCGCTGATTTGCCTTTCCAGGTTGCTTGGTTGGCCAAAAAGGGCGTATGCGTTTTTTCCTGAATATATTCAGGAAAAAACGCATACGCCCTTTTTGGCCAAGGGCATCATTGTCGAGGTTTTGCCGCTTTTCCCGTGCTTTAAAGGAGACTCGAATCTACCTCCTGAAATCTGTTTCCTGCAATTCTGCCTTGCTTTCAAATCCTCTTCGTTGTCTTCCGTCAATATATTTGTGGACGAGAGTTATCATTTATAACTCTGCAGGTTTGTGAATTGCAGTTCCCCTGAGCTCCATTTTTCAACTCGCTTTCTTGGGAGCTGGCCGCAAAAGCGCAGGATTGCTTCAGGCCCTATTCTGGTCCCGGGCGGAAGGCTGAGCCTGTGGTTAATTCTTCTTCCTGATGGGAAATTAGAGTAACCTGTGCCTGTCCCAACACCTAGAGCTAGTGTCTCATTGGTTCCCCCTCTTCCCGTTCATCCTCAGGACAAATTGCAACCTGTACGGAACAGGAGGTTAAAGGTGCTGATTCTCCAAGGAGGGAGATTGCTAGTAAAGCGGCTGGAATGGCGAACCCGAGCACAAGGAGATGAGAAATGAGGTGCGTTTTAGCAACCTTTCCCGATCACACGGTGTACCATCTTCAGGGTTTCTCATGCATGTTTTCGATGTAGGAAGATGCCCTTGAACCTGGAGATTTGGGACCCATGGGATGGGTACCACGCAGTATTACTCTAAAGGGTCTGCGTTTGCTCACCCAACCTCACCAAACCTCTCAGCCCCAAGAGTGTCCACCCTTATGCCTCAATCAGCTGTGGGTCTAGATATGGTCAATCCAGGTGGCATCACAGCCCTTGAACGAATTTTGTAAGAATTTCTCTCTCTTTCACTGTCTTTGTTTCACGGGTTTTTAAAAGTAATTGATTTTTATAAAGGGGTTTAGCTGTTTTTTACTGCTGTGTTTATGCCGCTTTTAACCCACTTGACTCACATACAGACAGATATCAATACATAGGTTTTAAGATTCTTACTAGTCAGATATATTCTTGGGCGGTGAATAGGGGGTTTTGAGTCCAGATCACTGAGCAAGGAGTAGGTCTTGTCTATTACATATTGGGTTTATGGAACGGTCTCTGAGCTAATTTGAAACCCTTGTTTTATGCATCACCCCACCTCACCTTTCCCGTTAAGCAGCCATAGTGTGTTTTCTAAACGTGTGACTCTGTTCTGTTTTGTAATTCAGTTCAAGGGTAGCGGTTTTTACATTCCCTCTATAAGTGATATCTTATGATAAGTGTCTTTTTCTGTGTGACTTATTTCACTTAGAATCGTCGTACCTAAATCCACTCATCATGCTGCTACTAGCCTTATGACGTTGATTTCATGGCTGAGTGATATTCCATTGTACATAAGGACCACAACTTCTTTATCCATTTTTCTCTTTCCTGGGATATTTAAGGTGTAACGAAGTGGAGGTTCTTGTCAACAGAGCAGCCCTAAACTTTGGGGTGCCTGTGTCTTGCTGATTTTTAGTTTTCCCAATTTATACGCCCGTGAGTGGAAGTGCCCTATGCTGTCTAAGCTGAGTTTTTTCGATGTTTCAGGACACACCGTACACTTCTCCAGAGTGGCTGTTGGCAATTTACATCCCGCCCATCAGCGTAGCAAGGCTCCCGTTTCTCCATGGCCTGTCCTGCATTTCTGGTTTTGACACTTTATTCAGCATGGCCCTTTTGACCGATGGGAAGCGAGACTTCTTTGTAGCGCTGATTTGCCTTTCCAGGTTGCTTGGTTGGCCAAAAAGGGCGTATGCGTTTTTTCCCGAATATATTCAGGAATAAACGCATACGCCCTTTTTGGCCAAGGGCATCATTGTCGAGGTTTTGCCGCTTTTCCCGTGCTTTAAAGGCGATTCGAATCTTCCTCCTGAAATCTGTTTCCTGCAATTCTGCCTTGCTTTCAAATCCTCTTTGTTGTCTTCCGTCAATATATTTGTGGACGAGAGTTATCATTTATAACTCTGCAGGTTTGTGAATTGCAGTGCCCCTGAGCTCCATTTTTCAACTCGCTTTCTTGGGAGCTGGCCGCAAAAGCGCAGGATTGCTTCAGGCCCTATTCTGGTCCCGGGCGGCAGGCTGAGCCTGTGGTTAATTCTTCTTCCTGATGGGAAAATAGAGTGACCTGTGCCTGTCCCAACACCTAGAGCTAGTGTCTCATTGGTTCCCCCTCTTCCCGTTCATCCTCAGGACAAATTGCAACCTGTACGGAACAGGAGGTTAAAGGTGCTGATTCTCCAAGGAGGGAGATTGCTAGTAAAGCGGCTGGAATGGCGAACCCGAGCACAAGGAGATGAGAAATGAGGTGCGTGTTAGAAACCTTTCCCGATCACACGGTGTACCATCTTCTGGGATTCTCATGCATGTTTTCGATGTAGGAAGATGCCCTTGAACCTGGAGATTTGGGACCCATGGGATGGGTACCACGCAGTATTACTCTAAAGGGTCTGCGTTTGCTCACCCAACCTCACCAAACCTCTCAGCCCCAAGAGTGTCCACCCTTATGCCTCAATCAGCTGTGGGTCTAGATATGGTCAATCCAGGTGGCATCACAGCCCTTGAACGAATTTTGTAAGAATTTCTCTCTCTTTCACTGTCTTTGTTTCACGGGTTTTTAAAAGTAATGGATTTTTATAAAGGGGTTTAGCTGTTTTTTACTGCTGTGTTTATGCCGCTTTACACCCACTTGACTCACATACAGACAGATATCAATACATAGGTTTTAAGATTCTTACTAGTCAGATATATTCTTGGGCGGTGAATAGGGGGTTTTGAGTCCAGATCACTGAGCAAGGAGTAGGTCTTGTCTATTACATATTGGGTTTATGGAACGGTCTCTGAGCTAATTTGAAACCCTTGTTTTATGCATCACCCCACCTCACCTTTCCCGTTAAGCAGCCATAGTGTGTTTTCTAAACGTGTGACTCTGTTCTGTTTTGTAATTCAGTTCAAGGGTAGCGGTTTTACATTCCCTCTATAAGTGATATCTTATGATAAGTGTCGTTTTCTGTGTGGCTTATTTCACTTAGAATCGTCGTACCTAAATCCACTCATCATGCTGCTACTAGCCTTATGACGTTGATTTCATGGCTGAGTGATATTCCATTGTACATAAGGACCACAACTTCTTTATCCATTTTTCTCTTTCCTGGGATATTTAAGGTGTAACGAAGTGGAGGTTCTTGTCAACAGAGCAGCCCTAAACTTTGGGGTGCCTGTGCCTTGCTGATTTTTAGTTTTCCCAATTTATACGCCCGTGAGTGGAAGTGCCCTATGCTGTCTAAGCTGAGTGTTTTCGATGTTTCAGGACACACCGTACACTTCTGCAGAGTGGCTGTTGGCAATTTACATCACGCCCATCAGCGTAGCAAGGCTCCCGTTTCTCCATGGCCTGTCCTGCATTTCTGGTTTTGACACTTTATTCAGCATGGCCCTTTTGACCGATGGGAAGCGAGACTTCTTTGTAGCGCTGATTTGCCTTTCCAGGTTGCTTGGTTGGCCAAAAAGGGCGTATGCGTTTTTTCCTGAATATATTCAGGAAAAAACGCATACGCCCTTTTTGGCCAAGGGCATCATTGTCGAGGTTTTGCCGCTTTTCCCGTGCTTTAAAGGCGATTCGAATCTACCTCCTGAAATCTGTTTCCTGCAATTCTGCCTTGCTTTCAAATCCTCTTTGTTGTCTTCCGTCAATATATTTGTGGACGAGAGTTATCATTTATAACTCTGCAGGTTTGTGAATTGCAGTGCCCCTGAGCTCCATTTTTCAACTCGCTTTCTTGGGAGCTGGCCGCAAAAGCGCAGGATTGCTTCAGGCCCTATTCTGGTCCCGGGCGGCAGGCTGAGGCTGTGGTTAATTCTTCTTCCTGATGGGAAAATAGAGTGACCTGTGCCTGTCCCAACACCTAGAGCTAGTGTCTCATTGGTTCCCCCTCTTCCCGTTCATCCTCAGGACAAATTGCAACCTGTATGGAACAGGAGGTTAAAGGTGCTGATTCTCCAAGGAGGGAGATTGCTAGTAAAGCGGCTGGAATGGCGAACCCGAGCACAAGGAGATGAGAAATGAGGTGCGTTTTAGAAACCTTTCCCGATCACATGGTGTACCATCTTCAGGGTTTCTCATGCATGTTTTCGATGTAGGAAGATGCCCTTGAACCTGGAGATTTGGGACCCATGGGATGGGTACCACGCAGTATTACTCTAAAGGGTCTGCGTTTGCTCACCCAACCTCACCAAACCTCTCAACCCCAAGAGTGTCCACCCTTATGTCTCAATCAGCTGTGGGTCTAGATATGGTCAATCCCGGTGGCATCACAGCCCTTGAACGAATTTTGTAAGAATTTCTCTCTCTTTCACTGTCTTTGTTTCACGGGTTTTTAAAAGTGATTGATTTTTATAAAGGGGTTTAGCTGCTTTTCACTGCTGTGTTTATGCGGCTTTACACCCACTTGACTCACTTACAGAGAGATATAAATACATAAGTTTTAAGATTCTTACTTGTCAGATATATTCTTAGGCGGTGAATAGGGGGTGTTGAGTCCAGTTCACTGAGCAAGGAATAGGTCGTGTCTATTACTTATTGGGTTTATGGAACGGTCTCTGAGCTAATTTGAAACCCTTGTTTTATGCATCACCCCACCTCAACTTTCCCGTTAAGCAGCCATAGTGTGCTTTCTAAACGTGTGACTCTGTTCTGTTTTGTAATTCAGTTCAAAGGTAGCGATTTTTACATTCCCTCTATAAGTGATATCTTATGATAAGTGTCTTTTTCTGTGTGACTTATTTCACTTAGAATCGTCGTACCTAAATCCACTCATCATGCTGCTACTAGCCTTATGACGTTGATTTCATGGCTGAGTGATATTCCATTGTACATAAGGACCACAACTTCTTTATCCATTTTTCTCTTTCCTGGGATATTTAAGGTGTAACGAAGTGGAGGTTCTTGTCAACAGAGCAGCCCTAAACTTTGGGGTGCCTGTGTCTTGCTGATTTTTAGTTTTCCCAATTTATACGCCTTTGAGTGGAAGTGCCCTATGCTCTCTAAGCTGAGTTTTTTCGATGTTTCAGGACACACCGTACACTTCTCCAGAGTGGCTGTTGGCAATTTACATCCAGCCCATCTGCGCAGCAAGGCTCCCGTTTCTCCATGGCCTGTCCTGCATTTCTGGTTTTGACACTTTATTCAGCATGGCCCTTCTGACCGATGGGAAGCGAGACTTCTTTGCAGCGCTGATTTGCCTTTCCAGGTTGCTTGGTTGGCCAAAAAGGGCGTATGCGTTTTTTCCTGCATATATTCAGGAAAAAACGCATACGCCCTTTTTGGCCAAGGGCATCATTGTCGAGGTTTTGCCGCTTTTCCCGTGCTTTAAAAGCGATTCGAATCTACCTCCTGAAATCTGTTTCCTGCAATTCTGCCTTGCTTTCAAATCCTCTTCGTTGTCTTCCGTCAATATATTTGTGGACGAGAGTTATCATTTATAACTCTACAGGTTTGTGAATTGCAGTGCCCCTGAGCTCCATTTTTCAACTCGCTTTCTTGGGAGCTGGCCGCAAAAGCACAGGATTGCTTCAGGCCCTATTCTGGTCCCGGGCGGCAGGCTGAGCCTGTGGTTAATTCTTCTTCCTGATGGGAAAATAGAGTGACCTGTGCCTGTCCCAACCCCTAGAGCTAGTGTCTCATTGGTTCCCCCTCTTCCCGTTCATCCTCAGGACAAACTGCAACCTGTACGGAACAGGAGGTTAAAGGTGCTGATTCTCCAAGGAGGGAGATTGCTAGTAAAGCGGCTGGAATGGCGAACCCGAGCACAAGGAGATGAGAAATGAGGTGCGTTTTAGAAACCTTTCCCGATCACACGGTGTACCATCTTCAGGGTTTCTCATGCATGTTTTTGATGTAGGAAGATGCCCTTGAACCTGGAGATTTGTGACCCATGGGATGGGTACCACGCAGTATTACTCTAAAGGGTCTGCGTTTGCTCACCCAACCTCACCAAACCTCTCAACCCCAAGAGTGTCCACCCTTATGTCTCAATCAGCTGTGGGTCTAGATATGGTCAATCCCGGTGGCATCACAGCCCTTGAACGAATTTTGTAAGAATTTCTCTCTCTTTCACTGTCTTTGTTTCACGGGTTTTTAAAAGTGATTGATTTTTATAAAGGGGTTTAGCTGCTTTTCACTGCTGTGTTTATGCCGCTTTACACCCACTTGACTCACTTACAGAGAGATATAAATACATAAGTTTTAAGATTCTTACTTGTCAGATATATTCTTAGGCGGTGAATAGGGGGTGTTGAGTCCAGTTCACTGAGCAAGGAATAGGTCGTGTCTATTACTTATTGGGTTTATGGAACGGTCTCTGAGCTAATTTGAAACCCTTGTTTTATGCATCACCCCACCTCAACTTTCCCGTTAAGCAGCCATAGTGTGCTTTCTAAACGTGTGACTCTCTTCTGTTTTGTAATTCAGTTCAAGGGTAGCGGTTTTTACATTCCCTCTATAAGTGATATCTTATGATAAGTGTCTTTTTCTGTGTGACTTATTTCACTTAGAATCGTCATACCTAAATCCACTCATCATGCTGCTACTAGCCTTATGACGTTGATTTCATGGCTGAGTGATATTCCTTTGTACATAAGGACCACAACTTCTTTATCCATTTTTCTCTTTCCTGAGATATTTAAGGTGTAACGAAGTGGAGGTTCTTGTCAACAGAGCAGCCCTAAACTTTGGGGTGCCTGTGTCTTGCTGATTTTTAGTTTTCCCAATTTATACGCCCATGAGTGGAAGTGCCCTATGCTCTCTAAGCTGAGTTTTTTCGATGTTTCAGGACACACCGTACACTTCTCCAGAGTGGCTGTTGGCAATTTACATCCCGCCCATCAGCGTAGCAAGGCTCCCGTTTCTCCATGGCCTGTCCTGCATTTCTGGTTTTGACACTTTATTCAGCATGGCCCTTTTGACCGATGGGAAGCGAGACTTCTTTGCAGCGCTGATTTGCCTTTCCAGGTTGCTTGGTTGGCCAAAAAGGGCGTATGCGTTTTTTCCTGAATATATTCAGGAAAAAACGCATACGCCCTTTTTGGCCAAGGGCATCATTGTCGAGGTTTTGCCGCTTTTCCCGTGCTTTAAAGGAGACTCGAATCTACCTCCTGAAATCTGTTTCCTGCAATTCTGCCTTGCTTTCAAATCCTCTTCGTTGTCTTCCGTCAATATATTTGTGGACGAGAGTTATCATTTATAACTCTGCAGGTTTGTGAATTGCAGTTCCCCTGAGCTCCATTTTTCAACTCGCTTTCTTGGGAGCTGGCCGCAAAAGCGCAGGATTGCTTCAGGCCCTATTCTGGTCCCGGGCGGAAGGCTGAGCCTGTGGTTAATTCTTCTTCCTGATGGGAAATTAGAGTAACCTGTGCCTGTCCCAACACCTAGAGCTAGTGTCTCATTGGTTCCCCCTCTTCCCGTTCATCCTCAGGACAAATTGCAACCTGTACGGAACAGGAGGTTAAAGGTGCTGATTCTCCAAGGAGGGAGATTGCTAGTAAAGCGGCTGGAATGGCGAACCCGAGCACAAGGAGATGAGAAATGAGGTGCGTTTTAGCAACCTTTCCCGATCACACGGTGTACCATCTTCAGGGTTTCTCATGCATGTTTTCGATGTAGGAAGATGCCCTTGAACCTGGAGATTTGGGACCCATGGGATGGGTACCACGCAGTATTACTCTAAAGGGTCTGCGTTTGCTCACCCAACCTCACCAAAACTCTCAGCCCCAAGAGTGTCCACCCTTATGCCTCAATCAGCTGTGGGTCTAGATATGGTCAATCCAGGTGGCATCACAGCCCTTGAACGAATTTTGTAAGAATTTCTCTCTCTTTCACTGTCTTTGTTTCACGGGTTTTTAAAAGTAATTGATTTTTATAAAGGGGTTTAGCTGTTTTTTACTGCTGTGTTTATGCCGCTTTTAACCCACTTGACTCACATACAGACAGATATCAATACATAGGTTTTAAGATTCTTACTAGTCAGATATATTCTTGGGCGGTGAATAGGGGGTTTTGAGTCCAGATCACTGAGCAAGGAGTAGGTCTTGTCTATTACATATTGGGTTTATGGAACGGTCTCTGAGCTAATTTGAAACCCTTGTTTTATGCATCACCCCACCTCACCTTTCCCGTTAAGCAGCCATAGTGTGTTTTCTAAACGTGTGACTCTGTTCTGTTTTGTAATTCAGTTCAAGGGTAGCGGTTTTTACATTCCCTCTATAAGTGATATCTTATGATAAGTGTCTTTTTCTGTGTGACTTATTTCACTTAGAATCGTCGTACCTAAATCCACTCATCATGCTGCTACTAGCCTTATGACGTTGATTTCATGGCTGAGTGATATTCCATTGTACATAAGGACCACAACTTCTTTATCCATTTTTCTCTTTCCTGGGATATTTAAGGTGTAACGAAGTGGAGGTTCTTGTCAACAGAGCAGCCCTAAACTTTGGGGTGCCTGTGTCTTGCTGATTTTTAGTTTTCCCAATTTATACGCCCGTGAGTGGAAGTGCCCTATGCTGTCTAAGCTGAGTTTTTTCGATGTTTCAGGACACACCGTACACTTCTCCAGAGTGGCTGTTGGCAATTTACATCCCGCCCATCAGCGTAGCAAGGCTCCCGTTTCTCCATGGCCTGTCCTGCATTTCTGGTTTTGACACTTTATTCAGCATGGCCCTTTTGACCGATGGGAAGCGAGACTTCTTTGTAGCGCTGATTTGCCTTTCCAGGTTGCTTGGTTGGCCAAAAAGGGCGTATGCGTTTTTTCCCGAATATATTCAGGAATAAACGCATACGCCCTTTTTGGCCAAGGGCATCATTGTCGAGGTTTTGCCGCTTTTCCCGTGCTTTAAAGGCGATTCGAATCTTCCTCCTGAAATCTGTTTCCTGCAATTCTGCCTTGCTTTCAAATCCTCTTTGTTGTCTTCCGTCAATATATTTGTGGACGAGAGTTATCATTTATAACTCTGCAGGTTTGTGAATTGCAGTGCCCCTGAGCTCCATTTTTCAACTCGCTTTCTTGGGAGCTGGCCGCAAAAGCGCAGGATTGCTTCAGGCCCTATTCTGGTCCCGGGCGGCAGGCTGAGCCTGTGGTTAATTCTTCTTCCTGATGGGAAAATAGAGTGACCTGTGCCTGTCCCAACACCTAGAGCTAGTGTCTCATTGGTTCCCCCTCTTCCCGTTCATCCTCAGGACAAATTGCAACCTGTACGGAACAGGAGGTTAAAGGTGCTGATTCTCCAAGGAGGGAGATTGCTAGTAAAGCGGCTGGAATGGCGAACCCGAGCACAAGGAGATGAGAAATGAGGTGCGTGTTAGAAACCTTTCCCGATCACACGGTGTACCATCTTCTGGGATTCTCATGCATGTTTTCGATGTAGGAAGATGCCCTTGAACCTGGAGATTTGGGACCCATGGGATGGGTACCACGCAGTATTACTCTAAAGGGTCTGCGTTTGCTCACCCAACCTCACCAAACCTCTCAGCCCCAAGAGTGTCCACCCTTATGCCTCAATCAGCTGTGGGTCTAGATATGGTCAATCCAGGTGGCATCACAGCCCTTGAACGAATTTTGTAAGAATTTCTCTCTCTTTCACTGTCTTTGTTTCACGGGTTTTTAAAAGTAATGGATTTTTATAAAGGGGTTTAGCTGTTTTTTACTGCTGTGTTTATGCCGCTTTACACCCACTTGACTCACATACAGAGAGATATCAATACATAGGTTTTAAGATTCTTACTAGTCAGATATATTCTTGGGCGGTGAATAGGGGGTTTTGAGTCCAGATCACTGAGCAAGGAGTAGGTCTTGTCTATTACATATTGGGTTTATGGAACGGTCTCTGAGCTAATTTGAAACCCTTGTTTTATGCATCACCCCACCTCACCTTTCCCGTTAAGCAGCCATAGTGTGTTTTCTAAACGTGTGACTCTGTTCTGTTTTGTAATTCAGTTCAAGGGTAGCGGTTTTACATTCCCTCTATAAGTGATATCTTATGATAAGTGTCGTTTTCTGTGTGGCTTATTTCACTTAGAATCGTCGTACCTAAATCCACTCATCATGCTGCTACTAGCCTTATGACGTTGATTTCATGGCTGAGTGATATTCCATTGTACATAAGGACCACAACTTCTTTATCCATTTTTCTCTTTCCTGGGATATTTAAGGTGTAACGAAGTGGAGGTTCTTGTCAACAGAGCAGCCCTAAACTTTGGGGTGCCTGTGCCTTGCTGATTTTTAGTTTTCCCAATTTATACGCCCGTGAGTGGAAGTGCCCTATGCTGTCTAAGCTGAGTGTTTTCGATGTTTCAGGACACACCGTACACTTCTGCAGAGTGGCTGTTGGCAATTTACATCACGCCCATCAGCGTAGCAAGGCTCCCGTTTCTCCATGGCCTGTCCTGCATTTCTGGTTTTGACACTTTATTCAGCATGGCCCTTTTGACCGATGGGAAGCGAGACTTCTTTGTAGCGCTGATTTGCCTTTCCAGGTTGCTTGGTTGGCCAAAAAGGGCGTATGCGTTTTTTCCTGAATATATTCAGGAAAAAACGCATACGCCCTTTTTGGCCAAGGGCATCATTGTCGAGGTTTTGCCGCTTTTCCCGTGCTTTAAAGGCGATTCGAATCTACCTCCTGAAATCTGTTTCCTGCAATTCTGCCTTGCTTTCAAATCCTCTTTGTTGTCTTCCGTCAATATATTTGTGGACGAGAGTTATCATTTATAACTCTGCAGGTTTGTGAATTGCAGTGCCCCTGAGCTCCATTTTTCAACTCGCTTTCTTGGGAGCTGGCCGCAAAAGCGCAGGATTGCTTCAGGCCCTATTCTGGTCCCGGGCGGCAGGCTGAGGCTGTGGTTAATTCTTCTTCCTGATGGGAAAATAGAGTGACCTGTGCCTGTCCCAACACCTAGAGCTAGTGTCTCATTGGTTCCCCCTCTTCCCGTTCATCCTCAGGACAAATTGCAACCTGTATGGAACAGGAGGTTAAAGGTGCTGATTCTCCAAGGAGGGAGATTGCTAGTAAAGCGGCTGGAATGGCGAACCCGAGCACAAGGAGATGAGAAATGAGGTGCGTTTTAGAAACCTTTCCCGATCACATGGTGTACCATCTTCAGGGTTTCTCATGCATGTTTTCGATGTAGGAAGATGCCCTTGAACCTGGAGATTTGGGACCCATGGGATGGGTACCACGCAGTATTACTCTAAAGGGTCTGCGTTTGCTCACCCAACCTCACCAAACCTCTCAACCCCAAGAGTGTCCACCCTTATGTCTCAATCAGCTGTGGGTCTAGATATGGTCAATCCCGGTGGCATCACAGCCCTTGAACGAATTTTGTAAGAATTTCTCTCTCTTTCACTGTCTTTGTTTCACGGGTTTTTAAAAGTGATTGATTTTTATAAAGGGGTTTAGCTGCTTTTCACTGCTGTGTTTATGCCGCTTTACACCCACTTGACTCACTTACAGAGAGATATAAATACATAAGTTTTAAGATTCTTACTTGTCAGATATATTCTTAGGCGGTGAATAGGGGGTGTTGAGTCCAGTTCACTGAGCAAGGAATAGGTCGTGTCTATTACTTATTGGGTTTATGGAACGGTCTCTGAGCTAATTTGAAACCCTTGTTTTATGCATCACCCCACCTCAACTTTCCCGTTAAGCAGCCATAGTGTGCTTTCTAAACGTGTGACTCTGTTCTGTTTTGTAATTCAGTTCAAAGGTAGCGATTTTTACATTCCCTCTATAAGTGATATCTTATGATAAGTGTCTTTTTCTGTGTGACTTATTTCACTTAGAATCGTCGTACCTAAATCCACTCATCATGCTGCTACTAGCCTTATGACGTTGATTTCATGGCTGAGTGATATTCCATTGTACATAAGGACCACAACTTCTTTATCCATTTTTCTCTTTCCTGGGATATTTAAGGTGTAACGAAGTGGAGGTTCTTGTCAACAGAGCAGCCCTAAACTTTGGGGTGCCTGTGTCTTGCTGATTTTTAGTTTTCCCAATTTATACGCCTTTGAGTGGAAGTGCCCTATGCTCTCTAAGCTGAGTTTTTTCGATGTTTCAGGACACACCGTACACTTCTCCAGAGTGGCTGTTGGCAATTTACATCCAGCCCATCTGCGCAGCAAGGCTCCCGTTTCTCCATGGCCTGTCCTGCATTTCTGGTTTTGACACTTTATTCAGCATGGCCCTTCTGACCGATGGGAAGCGAGACTTCTTTGCAGCGCTGATTTGCCTTTCCAGGTTGCTTGGTTGGCCAAAAAGGGCGTATGCGTTTTTTCCTGCATATATTCAGGAAAAAACGCATACGCCCTTTTTGGCCAAGGGCATCATTGTCGAGGTTTTGCCGCTTTTCCCGTGCTTTAAAAGCGATTCGAATCTACCTCCTGAAATCTGTTTCCTGCAATTCTGCCTTGCTTTCAAATCCTCTTCGTTGTCTTCCGTCAATATATTTGTGGACAAGAGTTATCATTTATAACTCTACAGGTTTGTGAATTGCAGTGCCCCTGAGCTCCATTTTTCAACTCGCTTTCTTGGGAGCTGGCCGCAAAAGCACAGGATTGCTTCAGGCCCTATTCTGGTCCCGGGCGGCAGGCTGAGCCTGTGGTTAATTCTTCTTCCTGATGGGAAAATAGAGTGACCTGTGCCTGTCCCAACCCCTAGAGCTAGTGTCTCATTGGTTCCCCCTCTTCCCGTTCATCCTCAGGACAAACTGCAACCTGTACGGAACAGGAGGTTAAAGGTGCTGATTCTCCAAGGAGGGAGATTGCTAGTAAAGCGGCTGGAATGGCGAACCCGAGCACAAGGAGATGAGAAATGAGGTGCGTTTTAGAAACCTTTCCCGATCACACGGTGTACCATCTTCAGGGTTTCTCATGCATGTTTTTGATGTAGGAAGATGCCCTTGAACCTGGAGATTTGTGACCCATGGGATGGGTACCACGCAGTATTACTCTAAAGGGTCTGCGTTTGCTCACCCAACCTCACCAAACCTCTCAACCCCAAGAGTGTCCACCCTTATGTCTCAATCAGCTGTGGGTCTAGATATGGTCAATCCCGGTGGCATCACAGCCCTTGAACGAATTTTGTAAGAATTTCTCTCTCTTTCACTGTCTTTGTTTCACGGGTTTTTAAAAGTGATTGATTTTTATAAAGGGGTTTAGCTGCTTTTCACTGCTGTGTTTATGCCGCTTTACACCCACTTGACTCACTTACAGAGAGATATAAATACATAAGTTTTAAGATTCTTACTTGTCAGATATATTCTTAGGCGGTGAATAGGGGGTGTTGAGTCCAGTTCACTGAGCAAGGAATAGGTCGTGTCTATTACTTATTGGGTTTATGGAACGGTCTCTGAGCTAATTTGAAACCCTTGTTTTATGCATCACCCCACCTCAACTTTCCCGTTAAGCAGCCATAGTGTGCTTTCTAAACGTGTGACTCTCTTCTGTTTTGTAATTCAGTTCAAGGGTAGCGGTTTTTACATTCCCTCTATAAGTGATATCTTATGATAAGTGTCTTTTTCTGTGTGACTTATTTCACTTAGAATCGTCATACCTAAATCCACTCATCATGCTGCTACTAGCCTTATGACGTTGATTTCATGGCTGAGTGATACTCCTTTGTACATAAGGACCACAACTTCTTTATCCATTTTTCTCTTTCCTGGGATATTTAAGGTGTAACGAAGTGGAGGTTCTTGTCAACAGAGCAGCCCTAAACTTTGGGGTGCCTGTGTCTTGCTGATTTTTAGTTTTCCCAATTTATACGCCCATGAGTGGAAGTGCCCTATGCTCTCTAAGCTGAGTTTTTTCGATGTTTCAGGACACACCGTACACTTCTCCAGAGTGGCTGTTGGCAATTTACATCCCGCCCATCAGCGTAGCAAGGCTCCCGTTTCTCCATGGCCTGTCCTGCATTTCTGGTTTTGACACTTTATTCAGCATGGCCCTTTTGACCGATGGGAAGCGAGACTTCTTTGCAGCGCTGATTTGCCTTTCCAGGTTGCTTGGTTGGCCAAAAAGGGCGTATGCGTTTTTTCCTGAATATATTCAGGAAAAAACGCATACGCCCTTTTTGGCCAAGGGCATCATTGTCGAGGTTTTGCCGCTTTTCCCGTGCTTTAAAGGAGACTCGAATCTACCTCCTGAAATCTGTTTCCTGCAATTCTGCCTTGCTTTCAAATCCTCTTCGTTGTCTTCCGTCAATATATTTGTGGACGAGAGTTATCATTTATAACTCTGCAGGTTTGTGAATTGCAGTTCCCCTGAGCTCCATTTTTCAACTCGCTTTCTTGGGAGCTGGCCGCAAAAGCGCAGGATTGCTTCAGGCCCTATTCTGGTCCCGGGCGGAAGGCTGAGCCTGTGGTTAATTCTTCTTCCTGATGGGAAATTAGAGTAACCTGTGCCTGTCCCAACACCTAGAGCTAGTGTCTCATTGGTTCCCCCTCTTCCCGTTCATCCTCAGGACAAATTGCAACCTGTACGGAACAGGAGGTTAAAGGTGCTGATTCTCCAAGGAGGGAGATTGCTAGTAAAGCGGCTGGAATGGCGAACCCGAGCACAAGGAGATGAGAAATGAGGTGCGTTTTAGCAACCTTTCCCGATCACACGGTGTACCATCTTCAGGGTTTCTCATGCATGTTTTCGATGTAGGAAGATGCCCTTGAACCTGGAGATTTGGGACCCATGGGATGGGTACCACGCAGTATTACTCTAAAGGGTCTGCGTTTGCTCACCCAACCTCACCAAACCTCTCAGCCCCAAGAGTGTCCACCCTTATGCCTCAATCAGCTGTGGGTCTAGATATGGTCAATCCAGGTGGCATCACAGCCCTTGAACGAATTTTGTAAGAATTTCTCTCTCTTTCACTGTCTTTGTTTCACGGGTTTTTAAAAGTAATTGATTTTTATAAAGGGGTATAGCTGTTTTTTACTGCTGTGTTTATGCCGCTTTTAACCCACTTGACTCACATACAGACAGATATCAATACATAGGTTTTAAGATTCTTACTAGTCAGATATATTCTTGGGCGGTGAATAGGGGGTTTTGAGTCCAGATCACTGAGCAAGGAGTAGGTCTTGTCTATTACATATTGGGTTTATGGAACGGTCTCTGAGCTAATTTGAAACCCTTGTTTTATGCATCACCCCACCTCACCTTTCCCGTTAAGCAGCCATAGTGTGTTTTCTAAACCTGTGACTCTGTTCTGTTTTGTAATTCAGTTCAAGGGTAGCGGTTTTTACATTCCCTCTATAAGTGATATCTTATGATAAGTGTCTTTTTCTGTGTGACTTATTTCACTTAGAATCGTCGTACCTAAATCCACTTATCATGCTGCTACTAGCCTTATGACGTTGATTTCATGGCTGAGTGATATTCCATTGTACATAAGGACCACAACTTCTTTATCCATTTTTCTCTTTCCTGGGATATTTAAGGTGTAACGAAGTGGAGGTTCTTGTCAACAGAGCAGCCCTAAACTTTGGGGTGCCTGTGTCTTGCTGATTTTTAGTTTTCCCAATTTATACGCCCGTGAGTGGAAGTGCCCTATGCTGTCTAAGCTGAGTTTTTTCGATGTTTCAGGACACACCGTACACTTCTCCAGAGTGGCTGTTGGCAATTTACATCCCGCCCATCAGCGTAGCAAGGCTCCCGTTTCTCCATGGCCTGTCCTGCATTTCTGGTTTTGACACTTTATTCAGCATGGCCCTTTTGACCGATGGGAAGCGAGACTTCTTTGTAGCGCTGATTTGCCTTTCCAGGTTGCTTGGTTGGCCAAAAAGGGCGTATGCGTTTTTTCCCGAATATATTCAGGAATAAACGCATACGCCCTTTTTGGCCAAGGGCATCATTGTCGAGGTTTTGCCGCTTTTCCCGTGCTTTAAAGGCGATTCGAATCTTCCTCCTGAAATCTGTTTCCTGCAATTCTGCCTTGCTTTCAAATCCTCTTTGTTGTCTTCCGTCAATATATTTGTGGACGAGAGTTATCATTTATAACTCTGCAGGTTTGTGAATTGCAGTGCCCCTGAGCTCCATTTTTCAACTCGCTTTCTTGGGAGCTGGCCGCAAAAGCGCAGGATTGCTTCAGGCCCTATTCTGGTCCCGGGCGGCAGGCTGAGCCTGTGGTTAATTCTTCTTCCTGATGGGAAAATAGAGTGACCTGTGCCTGTCCCAACACCTAGAGCTAGTGTCTCATTGGTTCCCCCTCTTCCCGTTCATCCTCAGGACAAATTGCAACCTGTACGGAACAGGAGGTTAAAGGTGCTGATTCTCCAAGGAGGGAGATTGCTAGTAAAGCGGCTGGAATGGCGAACCCGAGCACAAGGAGATGAGAAATGAGGTGCGTGTTAGAAACCTTTCCCGATCACACGGTGTACCATCTTCTGGGATTCTCATGCATGTTTTCGATGTAGGAAGATGCCCTTGAACCTGGAGATTTGGGACCCATGGGATGGGTACCACGCAGTATTACTCTAAAGGGTCTGCGTTTGCTCACCCAACCTCACCAAACCTCTCAGCCCCAAGAGTGTCCACCCTTATGCCTCAATCAGCTGTGGGTCTAGATATGGTCAATCCAGGTGGCATCACAGCCCTTGAACGAATTTTGTAAGAATTTCTCTCTCTTTCACTGTCTTTGTTTCACGGGTTTTTAAAAGTAATGGATTTTTATAAAGGGGTTTAGCTGTTTTTTACTGCTGTGTTTATGCCGCTTTACACCCACTTGACTCACATACAGACAGATATCAATACATAGGTTTTAAGATTCTTACTAGTCAGATATATTCTTGGGCGGTGAATAGGGGGTTTTGAGTCCAGATCACTGAGCAAGGAGTAGGTCTTGTCTATTACATATTGGGTTTATGGAACGGTCTCTGAGCTAATTTGAAACCCTTGTTTTATGCATCACCCCACCTCACCTTTCCCGTTAAGCAGCCATAGTGTGTTTTCTAAACGTGTGACTCTGTTCTGTTTTGTAATTCAGTTCAAGGGTAGCGGTTTTACATTCCCTCTATAAGTGATATCTTATGATAAGTGTCGTTTTCTGTGTGGCTTATTTCACTTAGAATCGTCGTACCTAAATCCACTCATCATGCTGCTACTAGCCTTATGACGTTGATTTCATGGCTGAGTGATATTCCATTGTACATAAGGACCACAACTTCTTTATCCATTTTTCTCTTTCCTGGGATATTTAAGGTGTAACGAAGTGGAGGTTCTTGTCAACAGAGCAGCCCTAAACTTTGGGGTGCCTGTGCCTTGCTGATTTTTAGTTTTCCCAATTTATACGCCCGTGAGTGGAAGTGCCCTATGCTGTCTAAGCTGAGTGTTTTCGATGTTTCAGGACACACCGTACACTTCTGCAGAGTGGCTGTTGGCAATTTACATCACGCCCATCAGCGTAGCAAGGCTCCCGTTTCTCCATGGCCTGTCCTGCATTTCTGGTTTTGACACTTTATTCAGCATGGCCCTTTTGACCGATGGGAAGCGAGACTTCTTTGTAGCGCTGATTTGCCTTTCCAGGTTGCTTGGTTGGCCAAAAAGGGCGTATGCGTTTTTTCCTGAATATATTCAGGAAAAAACGCATACGCCCTTTTTGGCCAAGGGCATCATTGTCGAGGTTTTGCCGCTTTTCCCGTGCTTTAAAGGCGATTCGAATCTACCTCCTGAAATCTGTTTCCTGCAATTCTGCCTTGCTTTCAAATCCTCTTTGTTGTCTTCCGTCAATATATTTGTGGACGAGAGTTATCATTTATAACTCTGCAGGTTTGTGAATTGCAGTGCCCCTGAGCTCCATTTTTCAACTCGCTTTCTTGGGAGCTGGCCGCAAAAGCGCAGGATTGCTTCAGGCCCTATTCTGGTCCCGGGCGGCAGGCTGAGGCTGTGGTTAATTCTTCTTCCTGATGGGAAAATAGAGTGACCTGTGCCTGTCCCAACACCTAGAGCTAGTGTCTCATTGGTTCCCCCTCTTCCCGTTCATCCTCAGGACAAATTGCAACCTGTATGGAACAGGAGGTTAAAGGTGCTGATTCTCCAAGGAGGGAGATTGCTAGTAAAGCGGCTGGAATGGCGAACCCGAGCACAAGGAGATGAGAAATGAGGTGCGTTTTAGAAACCTTTCCCGATCACATGGTGTACCATCTTCAGGGTTTCTCATGCATGTTTTCGATGTAGGAAGATGCCCTTGAACCTGGAGATTTGGGACCCATGGGATGGGTACCACGCAGTATTACTCTAAAGGGTCTGCGTTTGCTCACCCAACCTCACCAAACCTCTCAACCCCAAGAGTGTCCACCCTTATGTCTCAATCAGCTGTGGGTCTAGATATGGTCAATCCCGGTGGCATCACAGCCCTTGAACGAATTTTGTAAGAATTTCTCTCTCTTTCACTGTCTTTGTTTCACGGGTTTTTAAAAGTGATTGATTTTTATAAAGGGGTTTAGCTGCTTTTCACTGCTGTGTTTATGCCGCTTTACACCCACTTGACTCACTTACAGAGAGATATAAATACATAAGTTTTAAGATTCTTACTTGTCAGATATATTCTTAGGCGGTGAATAGGGGGTGTTGAGTCCAGTTCACTGAGCAAGGAATAGGTCGTGTCTATTACTTATTGGGTTTATGGAACGGTCTCTGAGCTAATTTGAAACCCTTGTTTTATGCATCACCCCACCTCAACTTTCCCGTTAAGCAGCCATAGTGTGCTTTCTAAACGTGTGACTCTCTTCTGTTTTGTAATTCAGTTCAAAGGTAGCGATTTTTACATTCCCTCTATAAGTGATATCTTATGATAAGTGTCTTTTTCTGTGTGACTTATTTCACTTAGAATCGTCGTACCTAAATCCACTCATCATGCTGCTACTAGCCTTATGACGTTGATTTCATGGCTGAGTGATATTCCATTGTACATAAGGACCACAACTTCTTTATCCATTTTTCTCTTTCCTGGGATATTTAAGGTGTAACGAAGTGGAGGTTCTTGTCAACAGAGCAGCCCTAAACTTTGGGGTGCCTGTGTCTTGCTGATTTTTAGTTTTCCCAATTTATACGCCTTTGAGTGGAAGTGCCCTATGCTCTCTAAGCTGAGTTTTTTCGATGTTTCAGGACACACCGTACACTTCTCCAGAGTGGCTGTTGGCAATTTACATCCAGCCCATCTGCGCAGCAAGGCTCCCGTTTCTCCATGGCCTGTCCTGCATTTCTGGTTTTGACACTTTATTCAGCATGGCCCTTCTGACCGATGGGAAGCGAGACTTCTTTGCAGCGCTGATTTGCCTTTCCAGGTTGCTTGGTTGGCCAAAAAGGGCGTATGCGTTTTTTCCTGCATATATTCAGGAAAAAACGCATACGCCCTTTTTGGCCAAGGGCATCATTGTCGAGGTTTTGCCGCTTTTCCCGTGCTTTAAAAGCGATTCGAATCTACCTCCTGAAATCTGTTTCCTGCAATTCTGCCTTGCTTTCAAATCCTCTTCGTTGTCTTCCGTCAATATATTTGTGGACGAGAGTTATCATTTATAACTCTACAGGTTTGTGAATTGCAGTGCCCCTGAGCTCCATTTTTCAACTCGCTTTCTTGGGAGCTGGCCGCAAAAGCACAGGATTGCTTCAGGCCCTATTCTGGTCCCGGGCGGCAGGCTGAGCCTGTGGTTAATTCTTCTTCCTGATGGGAAAATAGAGTGACCTGTGCCTGTCCCAACCCCTAGAGCTAGTGTCTCATTGGTTCCCCCTCTTCCCGTTCATCCTCAGGACAAACTGCAACCTGTACGGAACAGGAGGTTAAAGGTGCTGATTCTCCAAGGAGGGAGATTGCTAGTAAAGCGGCTGGAATGGCGAACCCGAGCACAAGGAGATGAGAAATGAGGTGCGTTTTAGAAACCTTTCCCGATCACACGGTGTACCATCTTCAGGGTTTCTCATGCATGTTTTTGATGTAGGAAGATGCCCTTGAACCTGGAGATTTGTGACCCATGGGATGGGTACCACGCAGTATTACTCTAAAGGGTCTGCGTTTGCTCACCCAACCTCACCAAACCTCTCAACCCCAAGAGTGTCCACCCTTATGTCTCAATCAGCTGTGGGTCTAGATATGGTCAATCCCGGTGGCATCACAGCCCTTGAACGAATTTTGTAAGAATTTCTCTCTCTTTCACTGTCTTTGTTTCACGGGTTTTTAAAAGTGATTGATTTTTATAAAGGGGTTTAGCTGCTTTTCACTGCTGTGTTTATGCCGCTTTACACCCACTTGACTCACTTACAGAGAGATATAAATACATAAGTTTTAAGATTCTTACTTGTCAGATATATTCTTAGGCGGTGAATAGGGGGTGTTGAGTCCAGTTCACTGAGCAAGGAATAGGTCGTGTCTATTACTTATTGGGTTTATGGAACGGTCTCTGAGCTAATTTGAAACCCTTGTTTTATGCATCACCCCACCTCAACTTTCCCGTTAAGCAGCCATAGTGTGCTTTCTAAACGTGTGACTCTCTTCTGTTTTGTAATTCAGTTCAAGGGTAGCGGTTTTTACATTCCCTCTATAAGTGATATCTTATGATAAGTGTCTTTTTCTGTGTGACTTATTTCACTTAGAATCGTCATACCTAAATCCACTCATCATGCTGCTACTAGCCTTATGACGTTGATTTCATGGCTGAGTGATATTCCTTTGTACATAAGGACCACAACTTCTTTATCCATTTTTCTCTTTCCTGGGATATTTAAGGTGTAACGAAGTGGAGGTTCTTGTCAACAGAGCAGCCCTAAACTTTGGGGTGCCTGTGTCTTGCTGATTTTTAGTTTTCCCAATTTATACGCCCATGAGTGGAAGTGCCCTATGCTCTCTAAGCTGAGTTTTTTCGATGTTTCAGGACACACCGTACACTTCTCCAGAGTGGCTGTTGGCAATTTACATCCCGCCCATCAGCGTAGCAAGGCTCCCGTTTCTCCATGGCCTGTCCTGCATTTCTGGTTTTGACACTTTATTCAGCATGGCCCTTTTGACCGATGGGAAGCGAGACTTCTTTGCAGCGCTGATTTGCCTTTCCAGGTTGCTTGGTTGGCCAAAAAGGGCGTATGCGTTTTTTCCTGAATATATTCAGGAAAAAACGCATACGCCCTTTTTGGCCAAGGGCATCATTGTCGAGGTTTTGCCGCTTTTCCCGTGCTTTAAAGGAGACTCGAATCTACCTCCTGAAATCCGTTTCCTGCAATTCTGCCTTGCTTTCAAATCCTCTTCGTTGTCTTCCGTCAATATATTTGTGGACGAGAGTTATCATTTATAACTCTGCAGGTTTGTGAATTGCAGTTCCCCTGAGCTCCATTTTTCAACTCGCTTTCTTGGGAGCTGGCCGCAAAAGCGCAGGATTGCTTCAGGCCCTATTCTGGTCCCGGGCGGAAGGCTGAGCCTGTGGTTAATTCTTCTTCCTGATGGGAAATTAGAGTAACCTGTGCCTGTCCCAACACCTAGAGCTAGTGTCTCATTGGTTCCCCCTCTTCCCGTTCATCCTCAGGACAAATTGCAACCTGTACGGAACAGGAGGTTAAAGGTGCTGATTCTCCAAGGAGGGAGATTGCTAGTAAAGCGGCTGGAATGGCGAACCCGAGCACAAGGAGATGAGAAATGAGGTGCGTTTTAGCAACCTTTCCCGATCACACGGTGTACCATCTTCAGGGTTTCTCATGCATGTTTTCGATGTAGGAAGATGCCCTTGAACCTGGAGATTTGGGACCCATGGGATGGGTACCACGCAGTATTACTCTAAAGGGTCTGCGTTTGCTCACCCAACCTCACCAAACCTCTCAGCCCCAAGAGTGTCCACCCTTATGCCTCAATCAGCTGTGGGTCTAGATATGGTCAATCCAGGTGGCATCACAGCCCTTGAACGAATTTTGTAAGAATTTCTCTCTCTTTCACTGTCTTTGTTTCACGGGTTTTTAAAAGTAATTGATTTTTATAAAGGGGTTTAGCTGTTTTTTACTGCTGTGTTTATGCCGCTTTTAACCCACTTGACTCACATACAGACAGATATCAATACATAGGTTTTAAGATTCTTACTAGTCAGATATATTCTTGGGCGGTGAATAGGGGGTTTTGAGTCCAGATCACTGAGCAAGGAGTAGGTCTTGTCTATTACATATTGGGTTTATGGAACGGTCTCTGAGCTAATTTGAAACCCTTGTTTTATGCATCACCCCACCTCACCTTTCCCGTTAAGCAGCCATAGTGTGTTTTCTAAACGTGTGACTCTGTTCTGTTTTGTAATTCAGTTCAAGGGTAGCGGTTTTTACATTCCCTCTATAAGTGATATCTTATGATAAGTGTCTTTTTCTGTGTGACTTATTTCACTTAGAATCGTCGTACCTAAATCCACTCATCATGCTGCTACTAGCCTTATGACGTTGATTTCATGGCTGAGTGATATTCCATTGTACATAAGGACCACAACTTCTTTATCCATTTTTCTCTTTCCTGGGATATTTAAGGTGTAACGAAGTGGAGGTTCTTGTCAACAGAGCAGCCCTAAACTTTGGGGTGCCTGTGTCTTGCTGATTTTTAGTTTTCCCAATTTATACGCCCGTGAGTGGAAGTGCCCTATGCTGTCTAAGCTGAGTTTTTTCGATGTTTCAGGACACACCGTACACTTCTCCAGAGTGGCTGTTGGCAATTTACATCCCGCCCATCAGCGTAGCAAGGCTCCCGTTTCTCCATGGCCTGTCCTGCATTTCTGGTTTTGACACTTTATTCAGCATGGCCCTTTTGACCGATGGGAAGCGAGACTTCTTTGTAGCGCTGATTTGCCTTTCCAGGTTGCTTGGTTGGCCAAAAAGGGCGTATGCGTTTTTTCCCGAATATATTCAGGAATAAACGCATACGCCCTTTTTGGCCAAGGGCATCATTGTCGAGGTTTTGCCGCTTTTCCCGTGCTTTAAAGGCGATTCGAATCTTCCTCCTGAAATCTGTTTCCTGCAATTCTGCCTTGCTTTCAAATCCTCTTTGTTGTCTTCCGTCAATATATTTGTGGACGAGAGTTATCATTTATAACTCTGCAGGTTTGTGAATTGCAGTGCCCCTGAGCTCCATTTTTCAACTCGCTTTCTTGGGAGCTGGCCGCAAAAGCGCAGGATTGCTTCAGGCCCTATTCTGGTCCCGGGCGGCAGGCTGAGCCTGTGGTTAATTCTTCTTCCTGATGGGAAAATAGAGTGACCTGTGCCTGTCCCAACACCTAGAGCTAGTGTCTCATTGGTTCCCCCTCTTCCCGTTCATCCTCAGGACAAATTGCAACCTGTACGGAACAGGAGGTTAAAGGTGCTGATTCTCCAAGGAGGGAGATTGCTAGTAAAGCGGCTGGAATGGCGAACCCGAGCACAAGGAGATGAGAAATGAGGTGCGTGTTAGAAACCTTTCCCGATCACACGGTGTACCATCTTCTGGGATTCTCATGCATGTTTTCGATGTAGGAAGATGCCCTTGAACCTGGAGATTTGGGACCCATGGGATGGGTACCACGCAGTATTACTCTAAAGGGTCTGCGTTTGCTCACCCAACCTCACCAAACCTCTCAGCCCCAAGAGTGTCCACCCTTATGCCTCAATCAGCTGTGGGTCTAGATATGGTCAATCCAGGTGGCATCACAGCCCTTGAACGAATTTTGTAAGAATTTCTCTCTCTTTCACTGTCTTTGTTTCACGGGTTTTTAAAAGTGATTGATTTTTATAAAGGGGTTTAGCTGCTTTTCACTGCTGTGTTTATGCCGCTTTACACCCACTTGACTCACTTACAGAGAGATATAAATACATAAGTTTTAAGATTCTTACTTGTCAGATATATTCTTAGGCGGTGAATAGGGGGTGTTGAGTCCAGTTCACTGAGCAAGGAATAGGTCGTGTCTATTACTTATTGGGTTTATGGAACGGTCTCTGAGCTAATTTGAAACCCTTGTTTTATGCATCACCCCACCTCAACTTTCCCGTTAAGCAGCCATAGTGTGCTTTCTAAACGTGTGACTCTCTTCTGTTTTGTAATTCAGTTCAAGGGTAGCGGTTTTTACATTCCCTCTATAAGTGATATCTTATGATAAGTGTCTTTTTCTGTGTGACTTATTTCACTTAGAATCGTCATACCTAAATCCACTCATCATGCTGCTACTAGCCTTATGACGTTGATTTCATGGCTGAGTGATATTCCTTTGTACATAAGGACCACAACTTCTTTATCCATTTTTCTCTTTCCTGGGATATTTAAGGTGTAACGAAGTGGAGGTTCTTGTCAACAGAGCAGCCCTAAACTTTGGGGTGCCTGTGTCTTGCTGATTTTTAGTTTTCCCAATTTATACGCCCATGAGTGGAAGTGCCCTATGCTCTCTAAGCTGAGTTTTTTCGATGTTTCAGGACACACCGTACACTTCTCCAGAGTGGCTGTTGGCAATTTACATCCCGCCCATCAGCGTAGCAAGGCTCCCGTTTCTCCATGGCCTGTCCTGCATTTCTGGTTTTGACACTTTATTCAGCATGGCCCTTTTGACCGATGGGAAGCGAGACTTCTTTGCAGCGCTGATTTGCCTTTCCAGGTTGCTTGGTTGGCCAAAAAGGGCGTATGCGTTTTTTCCTGAATATATTCAGGAAAAAACGCATACGCCCTTTTTGGCCAAGGGCATCATTGTCGAGGTTTTGCCGCTTTTCCCGTGCTTTAAAGGAGACTCGAATCTACCTCCTGAAATCTGTTTCCTGCAATTCTGCCTTGCTTTCAAATCCTCTTCGTTGTCTTCCGTCAATATATTTGTGGACGAGAGTTATCATTTATAACTCTGCAGGTTTGTGAATTGCAGTTCCCCTGAGCTCCATTTTTCAACTCGCTTTCTTGGGAGCTGGCCGCAAAAGCGCAGGATTGCTTCAGGCCCTATTCTGGTCCCGGGCGGAAGGCTGAGCCTGTGGTTAATTCTTCTTCCTGATGGGAAATTAGAGTAACCTGTGCCTGTCCCAACACCTAGAGCTAGTGTCTCATTGGTTCCCCCTCTTCCCGTTCATCCTCAGGACAAATTGCAACCTGTACGGAACAGGAGGTTAAAGGTGCTGATTCTCCAAGGAGGGAGATTGCTAGTAAAGCGGCTGGAATGGCGAACCCGAGCACAAGGAGATGAGAAATGAGGTGCGTTTTAGCAACCTTTCCCGATCACACGGTGTACCATCTTCAGGGTTTCTCATGCATGTTTTCGATGTAGGAAGATGCCCTTGAACCTGGAGATTTGGGACCCATGGGATGGGTACCACGCAGTATTACTCTAAAGGGTCTGCGTTTGCTCACCCAACCTCACCAAACCTCTCAGCCCCAAGAGTGTCCACCCTTATGCCTCAATCAGCTGTGGGTCTAGATATGGTCAATCCAGGTGGCATCACAGCCCTTGAACGAATTTTGTAAGAATTTCTCTCTCTTTCACTGTCTTTGTTTCACGGGTTTTTAAAAGTAATTGATTTTTATAAAGGGGTTTAGCTGTTTTTTACTGCTGTGTTTATGCCGCTTTTAACCCACTTGACTCACATACAGACAGATATCAATACATAGGTTTTAAGATTCTTACTAGTCAGATATATTCTTGGGCGGTGAATAGGGGGTTTTGAGTCCAGATCACTGAGCAAGGAGTAGGTCTTGTCTATTACATATTGGGTTTATGGAACGGTCTCTGAGCTAATTTGAAACCCTTGTTTTATGCATCACCCCACCTCACCTTTCCCGTTAAGCAGCCATAGTGTGTTTTCTAAACGTGTGACTCTGTTCTGTTTTGTAATTCAGTTCAAGGGTAGCGGTTTTTACATTCCCTCTATAAGTGATATCTTATGATAAGTGTCTTTTTCTGTGTGACTTATTTCACTTAGAATCGTCGTACCTAAATCCACTCATCATGCTGCTACTAGCCTTATGACGTTGATTTCATGGCTGAGTGATATTCCATTGTACATAAGGACCACAACTTCTTTATCCATTTTTCTCTTTCCTGGGATATTTAAGGTGTAACGAAGTGGAGGTTCTTGTCAACAGAGCAGCCCTAAACTTTGGGGTGCCTGTGTCTTGCTGATTTTTAGTTTTCCCAATTTATACGCCCGTGAGTGGAAGTGCCCTATGCTGTCTAAGCTGAGTTTTTTCGATGTTTCAGGACACACCGTACACTTCTCCAGAGTGGCTGTTGGCAATTTACATCCCGCCCATCAGCGTAGCAAGGCTCCCGTTTCTCCATGGCCTGTCCTGCATTTCTGGTTTTGACACTTTATTCAGCATGGCCCTTTTGACCGATGGGAAGCGAGACTTCTTTGTAGCGCTGATTTGCCTTTCCAGGTTGCTTGGTTGGCCAAAAAGGGCGTATGCGTTTTTTCCCGAATATATTCAGGAATAAACGCATACGCCCTTTTTGGCCAAGGGCATCATTGTCGAGGTTTTGCCGCTTTTCCCGTGCTTTAAAGGCGATTCGAATCTTCCTCCTGAAATCTGTTTCCTGCAATTCTGCCTTGCTTTCAAATCCTCTTTGTTGTCTTCCGTCAATATATTTGTGGACGAGAGTTATCATTTATAACTCTGCAGGTTTGTGAATTGCAGTGCCCCTGAGCTCCATTTTTCAACTCGCTTTCTTGGGAGCTGGCCGCAAAAGCGCAGGATTGCTTCAGGCCCTATTCTGGTCCCGGGCGGCAGGCTGAGCCTGTGGTTAATTCTTCTTCCTGATGGGAAAATAGAGTGACCTGTGCCTGTCCCAACACCTAGAGCTAGTGTCTCATTGGTTCCCCCTCTTCCCGTTCATCCTCAGGACAAATTGCAACCTGTACGGAACAGGAGGTTAAAGGTGCTGATTCTCCAAGGAGGGAGATTGCTAGTAAAGCGGCTGGAATGGCGAACCCGAGCACAAGGAGATGAGAAATGAGGTGCGTGTTAGAAACCTTTCCCGATCACACGGTGTACCATCTTCTGGGATTCTCATGCATGTTTTCGATGTAGGAAGATGCCCTTGAACCTGGAGATTTGGGACCCATGGGATGGGTACCACGCAGTATTACTCTAAAGGGTCTGCGTTTGCTCACCCAACCTCACCAAACCTCTCAGCCCCAAGAGTGTCCACCCTTATGCCTCAATCAGCTGTGGGTCTAGATATGGTCAATCCAGGTGGCATCACAGCCCTTGAACGAATTTTGTAAGAATTTCTCTCTCTTTCACTGTCTTTGTTTCACGGGTTTTTAAAAGTAATGGATTTTTATAAAGGGGTTTAGCTGTTTTTTACTGCTGTGTTTATGCCGCTTTACACCCACTTGACTCACATACAGACAGATATCAATACATAGGTTTTAAGATTCTTACTAGTCAGATATATTCTTGGGCGGTGAATAGGGGGTTTTGAGTCCAGATCACTGAGCAAGGAGTAGGTCTTGTCTATTACATATTGGGTTTATGGAACGGTCTCTGAGCTAATTTGAAACCCTTGTTTTATGCATCACCCCACCTCACCTTTCCCGTTAAGCAGCCATAGTGTGTTTTCTAAACGTGTGACTCTGTTCTGTTTTGTAATTCAGTTCAAGGGTAGCGGTTTTACATTCCCTCTATAAGTGATATCTTATGATAAGTGTCGTTTTCTGTGTGGCTTATTTCACTTAGAATCGTCGTACCTAAATCCACTCATCATGCTGCTACTAGCCTTATGACGTTGATTTCATGGCTGAGTGATATTCCATTGTACATAAGGACCACAACTTCTTTATCCATTTTTCTCTTTCCTGGGATATTTAAGGTGTAACGAAGTGGAGGTTCTTGTCAACAGAGCAGCCCTAAACTTTGGGGTGCCTGTGCCTTGCTGATTTTTAGTTTTCCCAATTTATACGCCCGTGAGTGGAAGTGCCCTATGCTGTCTAAGCTGAGTGTTTTCGATGTTTCAGGACACACCGTACACTTCTGCAGAGTGGCTGTTGGCAATTTACATCACGCCCATCAGCGTAGCAAGGCTCCCGTTTCTCCATGGCCTGTCCTGCATTTCTGGTTTTGACACTTTATTCAGCATGGCCCTTTTGACCGATGGGAAGCGAGACTTCTTTGTAGCGCTGATTTGCCTTTCCAGGTTGCTTGGTTGGCCAAAAAGGGCGTATGCGTTTTTTCCTGAATATATTCAGGAAAAAACGCATACGCCCTTTTTGGCCAAGGGCATCATTGTCGAGGTTTTGCCGCTTTTCCCGTGCTTTAAAGGCGATTCGAATCTACCTCCTGAAATCTGTTTCCTGCAATTCTGCCTTGCTTTCAAATCCTCTTTGTTGTCTTCCGTCAATATATTTGTGGACGAGAGTTATCATTTATAACTCTGCAGGTTTGTGAATTGCAGTGCCCCTGAGCTCCATTTTTCAACTCGCTTTCTTGGGAGCTGGCCGCAAAAGCGCAGGATTGCTTCAGGCCCTATTCTGGTCCCGGGCGGCAGGCTGAGGCTGTGGTTAATTCTTCTTCCTGATGGGAAAATAGAGTGACCTGTGCCTGTCCCAACACCTAGAGCTAGTGTCTCATTGGTTCCCCCTCTTCCCGTTCATCCTCAGGACAAATTGCAACCTGTATGGAACAGGAGGTTAAAGGTGCTGATTCTCCAAGGAGGGAGATTGCTAGTAAAGCGGCTGGAATGGCGAACCCGAGCACAAGGAGATGAGAAATGAGGTGCGTTTTAGAAACCTTTCCCGATCACATGGTGTACCATCTTCAGGGTTTCTCATGCATGTTTTCGATGTAGGAAGATGCCCTTGAACCTGGAGATTTGGGACCCATGGGATGGGTACCACGCAGTATTACTCTAAAGGGTCTGCGTTTGCTCACCCAACCTCACCAAACCTCTCAACCCCAAGAGTGTCCACCCTTATGTCTCAATCAGCTGTGGGTCTAGATATGGTCAATCCCGGTGGCATCACAGCCCTTGAACGAATTTTGTAAGAATTTCTCTCTCTTTCACTGTCTTTGTTTCACGGGTTTTTAAAAGTGATTGATTTTTATAAAGGGGTTTAGCTGCTTTTCACTGCTGTGTTTATGCGGCTTTACACCCACTTGACTCACTTACAGAGAGATATAAATACATAAGTTTTAAGATTCTTACTTGTCAGATATATTCTTAGGCGGTGAATAGGGGGTGTTGAGTCCAGTTCACTGAGCAAGGAATAGGTCGTGTCTATTACTTATTGGGTTTATGGAACGGTCTCTGAGCTAATTTGAAACCCTTGTTTTATGCATCACCCCACCTCAACTTTCCCGTTAAGCAGCCATAGTGTGCTTTCTAAACGTGTGACTCTGTTCTGTTTTGTAATTCAGTTCAAAGGTAGCGATTTTTACATTCCCTCTATAAGTGATATCTTATGATAAGTGTCTTTTTCTGTGTGACTTATTTCACTTAGAATCGTCGTACCTAAATCCACTCATCATGCTGCTACTAGCCTTATGACGTTGATTTCATGGCTGAGTGATATTCCATTGTACATAAGGACCACAACTTCTTTATCCATTTTTCTCTTTCCTGGGATATTTAAGGTGTAACGAAGTGGAGGTTCTTGTCAACAGAGCAGCCCTAAACTTTGGGGTGCCTGTGTCTTGCTGATTTTTAGTTTTCCCAATTTATACGCCTTTGAGTGGAAGTGCCCTATGCTCTCTAAGCTGAGTTTTTTCGATGTTTCAGGACACACCGTACACTTCTCCAGAGTGGCTGTTGGCAATTTACATCCAGCCCATCTGCGCAGCAAGGCTCCCGTTTCTCCATGGCCTGTCCTGCATTTCTGGTTTTGACACTTTATTCAGCATGGCCCTTCTGACCGATGGGAAGCGAGACTTCTTTGCAGCGCTGATTTGCCTTTCCAGGTTGCTTGGTTGGCCAAAAAGGGCGTATGCGTTTTTTCCTGCATATATTCAGGAAAAAACGCATACGCCCTTTTTGGCCAAGGGCATCATTGTCGAGGTTTTGCCGCTTTTCCCGTGCTTTAAAAGCGATTCGAATCTACCTCCTGAAATCTGTTTCCTGCAATTCTGCCTTGCTTTCAAATCCTCTTCGTTGTCTTCCGTCAATATATTTGTGGACGAGAGTTATCATTTATAACTCTACAGGTTTGTGAATTGCAGTGCCCCTGAGCTCCATTTTTCAACTCGCTTTCTTGGGAGCTGGCCGCAAAAGCACAGGATTGCTTCAGGCCCTATTCTGGTCCCGGGCGGCAGGCTGAGCCTGTGGTTAATTCTTCTTCCTGATGGGAAAATAGAGTGACCTGTGCCTGTCCCAACCCCTAGAGCTAGTGTCTCATTGGTTCCCCCTCTTCCCGTTCATCCTCAGGACAAACTGCAACCTGTACGGAACAGGAGGTTAAAGGTGCTGATTCTCCAAGGAGGGAGATTGCTAGTAAAGCGGCTGGAATGGCGAACCCGAGCACAAGGAGATGAGAAATGAGGTGCGTTTTAGAAACCTTTCCCGATCACACGGTGTACCATCTTCAGGGTTTCTCATGCATGTTTTTGATGTAGGAAGATGCCCTTGAACCTGGAGATTTGTGACCCATGGGATGGGTACCACGCAGTATTACTCTAAAGGGTCTGCGTTTGCTCACCCAACCTCACCAAACCTCTCAACCCCAAGAGTGTCCACCCTTATGTCTCAATCAGCTGTGGGTCTAGATATGGTCAATCCCGGTGGCATCACAGCCCTTGAACGAATTTTGTAAGAATTTCTCTCTCTTTCACTGTCTTTGTTTCACGGGTTTTTAAAAGTGATTGATTTTTATAAAGGGGTTTAGCTGCTTTTCACTGCTGTGTTTATGCCGCTTTACACCCACTTGACTCACTTACAGAGAGATATAAATACATAAGTTTTAAGATTCTTACTTGTCAGATATATTCTTAGGCGGTGAATAGGGGGTGTTGAGTCCAGTTCACTGAGCAAGGAATAGGTCGTGTCTATTACTTATTGGGTTTATGGAACGGTCTCTGAGCTAATTTGAAACCCTTGTTTTATGCATCACCCCACCTCAACTTTCCCGTTAAGCAGCCATAGTGTGCTTTCTAAACGTGTGACTCTCTTCTGTTTTGTAATTCAGTTCAAGGGTAGCGGTTTTTACATTCCCTCTATAAGTGATATCTTATGATAAGTGTCTTTTTCTGTGTGACTTATTTCACTTAGAATCGTCATACCTAAATCCACTCATCATGCTGCTACTAGCCTTATGACGTTGATTTCATGGCTGAGTGATATTCCTTTGTACATAAGGACCACAACTTCTTTATCCATTTTTCTCTTTCCTGAGATATTTAAGGTGTAACGAAGTGGAGGTTCTTGTCAACAGAGCAGCCCTAAACTTTGGGGTGCCTGTGTCTTGCTGATTTTTAGTTTTCCCAATTTATACGCCCATGAGTGGAAGTGCCCTATGCTCTCTAAGCTGAGTTTTTTCGATGTTTCAGGACACACCGTACACTTCTCCAGAGTGGCTGTTGGCAATTTACATCCCGCCCATCAGCGTAGCAAGGCTCCCGTTTCTCCATGGCCTGTCCTGCATTTCTGGTTTTGACACTTTATTCAGCATGGCCCTTTTGACCGATGGGAAGCGAGACTTCTTTGCAGCGCTGATTTGCCTTTCCAGGTTGCTTGGTTGGCCAAAAAGGGCGTATGCGTTTTTTCCTGAATATATTCAGGAAAAAACGCATACGCCCTTTTTGGCCAAGGGCATCATTGTCGAGGTTTTGCCGCTTTTCCCGTGCTTTAAAGGAGACTCGAATCTACCTCCTGAAATCTGTTTCCTGCAATTCTGCCTTGCTTTCAAATCCTCATCGTTGTCTTCCGTCAATATATTTGTGGACGAGAGTTATCATTTATAACTCTGCAGGTTTGTGAATTGCAGTTCCCCTGAGCTCCATTTTTCAACTCGCTTTCTTGGGAGCTGGCCGCAAAAGCGCAGGATTGCTTCAGGCCCTATTCTGGTCCCGGGCGGAAGGCTGAGCCTGTGGTTAATTCTTCTTCCTGATGGGAAATTAGAGTAACCTGTGCCTGTCCCAACACCTAGAGCTAGTGTCTCATTGGTTCCCCCTCTTCCCGTTCATCCTCAGGACAAATTGCAACCTGTACGGAACAGGAGGTTAAAGGTGCTGATTCTCCAAGGAGGGAGATTGCTAGTAAAGCGGCTGGAATGGCGAACCCGAGCACAAGGAGATGAGAAATGAGGTGCGTTTTAGCAACCTTTCCCGATCACACGGTGTACCATCTTCAGGGTTTCTCATGCATGTTTTCGATGTAGGAAGATGCCCTTGAACCTGGAGATTTGGGACCCATGGGATGGGTACCACGCAGTATTACTCTAAAGGGTCTGCGTTTGCTCACCCAACCTCACCAAAACTCTCAGCCCCAAGAGTGTCCACCCTTATGCCTCAATCAGCTGTGGGTCTAGATATGGTCAATCCAGGTGGCATCACAGCCCTTGAACGAATTTTGTAAGAATTTCTCTCTCTTTCACTGTCTTTGTTTCACGGGTTTTTAAAAGTAATTGATTTTTATAAAGGGGTTTAGCTGTTTTTTACTGCTGTGTTTATGCCGCTTTTAACCCACTTGACTCACATACAGACAGATATCAATACATAGGTTTTAAGATTCTTACTAGTCAGATATATTCTTGGGCGGTGAATAGGGGGTTTTGAGTCCAGATCACTGAGCAAGGAGTAGGTCTTGTCTATTACATATTGGGTTTATGGAACGGTCTCTGAGCTAATTTGAAACCCTTGTTTTATGCATCACCCCACCTCACCTTTCCCGTTAAGCAGCCATAGTGTGTTTTCTAAACGTGTGACTCTGTTCTGTTTTGTAATTCAGTTCAAGGGTAGCGGTTTTTACATTCCCTCTATAAGTGATATCTTATGATAAGTGTCTTTTTCTGTGTGACTTATTTCACTTAGAATCGTCGTACCTAAATCCACTCATCATGCTGCTACTAGCCTTATGACGTTGATTTCATGGCTGAGTGATATTCCATTGTACATAAGGACCACAACTTCTTTATCCATTTTTCTCTTTCCTGGGATATTTAAGGTGTAACGAAGTGGAGGTTCTTGTCAACAGAGCAGCCCTAAACTTTGGGGTGCCTGTGTCTTGCTGATTTTTAGTTTTCCCAATTTATACGCCCGTGAGTGGAAGTGCCCTATGCTGTCTAAGCTGAGTTTTTTCGATGTTTCAGGACACACCGTACACTTCTCCAGAGTGGCTGTTGGCAATTTACATCCCGCCCATCAGCGTAGCAAGGCTCCCGTTTCTCCATGGCCTGTCCTGCATTTCTGGTTTTGACACTTTATTCAGCATGGCCCTTTTGACCGATGGGAAGCGAGACTTCTTTGTAGCGCTGATTTGCCTTTCCAGGTTGCTTGGTTGGCCAAAAAGGGCGTATGCGTTTTTTCCCGAATATATTCAGGAATAAACGCATACGCCCTTTTTGGCCAAGGGCATCATTGTCGAGGTTTTGCCGCTTTTCCCGTGCTTTAAAGGCGATTCGAATCTTCCTCCTGAAATCTGTTTCCTGCAATTCTGCCTTGCTTTCAAATCCTCTTTGTTGTCTTCCGTCAATATATTTGTGGACGAGAGTTATCATTTATAACTCTGCAGGTTTGTGAATTGCAGTGCCCCTGAGCTCCATTTTTCAACTCGCTTTCTTGGGAGCTGGCCGCAAAAGCGCAGGATTGCTTCAGGCCCTATTCTGGTCCCGGGCGGCAGGCTGAGCCTGTGGTTAATTCTTCTTCCTGATGGGAAAATAGAGTGACCTGTGCCTGTCCCAACACCTAGAGCTAGTGTCTCATTGGTTCCCCCTCTTCCCGTTCATCCTCAGGACAAATTGCAACCTGTACGGAACAGGAGGTTAAAGGTGCTGATTCTCCAAGGAGGGAGATTGCTAGTAAAGCGGCTGGAATGGCGAACCCGAGCACAAGGAGATGAGAAATGAGGTGCGTGTTAGAAACCTTTCCCGATCACACGGTGTACCATCTTCTGGGATTCTCATGCATGTTTTCGATGTAGGAAGATGCCCTTGAACCTGGAGATTTGGGACCCATGGGATGGGTACCACGCAGTATTACTCTAAAGGGTCTGCGTTTGCTCACCCAACCTCACCAAACCTCTCAGCCCCAAGAGTGTCCACCCTTATGCCTCAATCAGCTGTGGGTCTAGATATGGTCAATCCAGGTGGCATCACAGCCCTTGAACGAATTTTGTAAGAATTTCTCTCTCTTTCACTGTCTTTGTTTCACGGGTTTTTAAAAGTAATGGATTTTTATAAAGGGGTTTAGCTGTTTTTTACTGCTGTGTTTATGCCGCTTTACACCCACTTGACTCACATACAGAGAGATATCAATACATAGGTTTTAAGATTCTTACTAGTCAGATATATTCTTGGGCGGTGAATAGGGGGTTTTGAGTCCAGATCACTGAGCAAGGAGTAGGTCTTGTCTATTACATATTGGGTTTATGGAACGGTCTCTGAGCTAATTTGAAACCCTTGTTTTATGCATCACCCCACCTCACCTTTCCCGTTAAGCAGCCATAGTGTGTTTTCTAAACGTGTGACTCTGTTCTGTTTTGTAATTCAGTTCAAGGGTAGCGGTTTTACATTCCCTCTATAAGTGATATCTTATGATAAGTGTCGTTTTCTGTGTGGCTTATTTCACTTAGAATCGTCGTACCTAAATCCACTCATCATGCTGCTACTAGCCTTATGACGTTGATTTCATGGCTGAGTGATATTCCATTGTACATAAGGACCACAACTTCTTTATCCATTTTTCTCTTTCCTGGGATATTTAAGGTGTAACGAAGTGGAGGTTCTTGTCAACAGAGCAGCCCTAAACTTTGGGGTGCCTGTGCCTTGCTGATTTTTAGTTTTCCCAATTTATACGCCCGTGAGTGGAAGTGCCCTATTCTGTCTAAGCTGAGTGTTTTCGATGTTTCAGGACACACCGTACACTTCTCCAGAGTGGCTGTTGGCAATTTACATCACGCCCATCAGCGTAGCAAGGCTCCCGTTTCTCCATGGCCTGTCCTGCATTTCTGGTTTTGACACTTTATTCAGCATGGCCCTTTTGACCGATGGGAAGCGAGACTTCTTTGTAGCGCTGATTTGCCTTTCCAGGTTGCTTGGTTGGCCAAAAAGGGCGTATGCGTTTTTTCCTGAATATATTCAGGAAAAAACGCATACGCCCTTTTTGGCCAAGGGCATCATTGTCGAGGTTTTGCCGCTTTTCCCGTGCTTTAAAGGCGATTCGAATCTACCTCCTGAAATCTGTTTCCTGCAATTCTGCCTTGCTTTCAAATCCTCTTTGTTGTCTTCCGTCAATATATTTGTGGACGAGAGTTATCATTTATAACTCTGCAGGTTTGTGAATTGCAGTGCCCCTGAGCTCCATTTTTCAACTCGCTTTCTTGGGAGCTGGCCGCAAAAGCGCAGGATTGCTTCAGGCCCTATTCTGGTCCCGGGCGGCAGGCTGAGGCTGTGGTTAATTCTTCTTCCTGATGGGAAAATAGAGTGACCTGTGCCTGTCCCAACACCTAGAGCTAGTGTCTCATTGGTTCCCCCTCTTCCCGTTCATCCTCAGGACAAATTGCAACCTGTATGGAACAGGAGGTTAAAGGTGCTGATTCTCCAAGGAGGGAGATTGCTAGTAAAGCGGCTGGAATGGCGAACCCGAGCACAAGGAGATGAGAAATGAGGTGCGTTTTAGAAACCTTTCCCGATCACATGGTGTACCATCTTCAGGGTTTCTCATGCATGTTTTCGATGTAGGAAGATGCCCTTGAACCTGGAGATTTGGGACCCATGGGATGGGTACCACGCAGTATTACTCTAAAGGGTCTGCGTTTGCTCACCCAACCTCACCAAACCTCTCAACCCCAAGAGTGTCCACCCTTATGTCTCAATCAGCTGTGGGTCTAGATATGGTCAATCCCGGTGGCATCACAGCCCTTGAACGAATTTTGTAAGAATTTCTCTCTCTTTCACTGTCTTTGTTTCACGGGTTTTTAAAAGTGATTGATTTTTATAAAGGGGTTTAGCTGCTTTTCACTGCTGTGTTTATGCCGCTTTACACCCACTTGACTCACTTACAGAGAGATATAAATACATAAGTTTTAAGATTCTTACTTGTCAGATATATTCTTAGGCGGTGAATAGGGGGTGTTGAGTCCAGTTCACTGAGCAAGGAATAGGTCGTGTCTATTACTTATTGGGTTTATGGAACGGTCTCTGAGCTAATTTGAAACCCTTGTTTTATGCATCACCCCACCTCAACTTTCCCGTTAAGCAGCCATAGTGTGCTTTCTAAACGTGTGACTCTGTTCTGTTTTGTAATTCAGTTCAAAGGTAGCGATTTTTACATTCCCTCTATAAGTGATATCTTATGATAAGTGTCTTTTTCTGTGTGACTTATTTCACTTAGAATCGTCGTACCTAAATCCACTCATCATGCTGCTACTAGCCTTATGACGTTGATTTCATGGCTGAGTGATATTCCATTGTACATAAGGACCACAACTTCTTTATCCATTTTTCTCTTTCCTGGGATATTTAAGGTGTAACGAAGTGGAGGTTCTTGTCAACAGAGCAGCCCTAAACTTTGGGGTGCCTGTGTCTTGCTGATTTTTAGTTTTCCCAATTTATACGCCTTTGAGTGGAAGTGCCCTATGCTCTCTAAGCTGAGTTTTTTCGATGTTTCAGGACACACCGTACACTTCTCCAGAGTGGCTGTTGGCAATTTACATCCAGCCCATCTGCGCAGCAAGGCTCCCGTTTCTCCATGGCCTGTCCTGCATTTCTGGTTTTGACACTTTATTCAGCATGGCCCTTCTGACCGATGGGAAGCGAGACTTCTTTGCAGCGCTGATTTGCCTTTCCAGGTTGCTTGGTTGGCCAAAAAGGGCGTATGCGTTTTTTCCTGCATATATTCAGGAAAAAACGCATACGCCCTTTTTGGCCAAGGGCATCATTGTCGAGGTTTTGCCGCTTTTCCCGTGCTTTAAAAGCGATTCGAATCTACCTCCTGAAATCTGTTTCCTGCAATTCTGCCTTGCTTTCAAATCCTCTTCGTTGTCTTCCGTCAATATATTTGTGGACGAGAGTTATCATTTATAACTCTACAGGTTTGTGAATTGCAGTGCCCCTGAGCTCCATTTTTCAACTCGCTTTCTTGGGAGCTGGCCGCAAAAGCACAGGATTGCTTCAGGCCCTATTCTGGTCCCGGGCGGCAGGCTGAGCCTGTGGTTAATTCTTCTTCCTGATGGGAAAATAGAGTGACCTGTGCCTGTCCCAACCCCTAGAGCTAGTGTCTCATTGGTTCCCCCTCTTCCCGTTCATCCTCAGGACAAACTGCAACCTGTACGGAACAGGAGGTTAAAGGTGCTGATTCTCCAAGGAGGGAGATTGCTAGTAAAGCGGCTGGAATGGCGAACCCGAGCACAAGGAGATGAGAAATGAGGTGCGTTTTAGAAACCTTTCCCGATCACACGGTGTACCATCTTCAGGGTTTCTCATGCATGTTTTTGATGTAGGAAGATGCCCTTGAACCTGGAGATTTGTGACCCATGGGATGGGTACCACGCAGTATTACTCTAAAGGGTCTGCGTTTGCTCACCCAACCTCACCAAACCTCTCAACCCCAAGAGTGTCCACCCTTATGTCTCAATCAGCTGTGGGTCTAGATATGGTCAATCCCGGTGGCATCACAGCCCTTGAACGAATTTTGTAAGAATTTCTCTCTCTTTCACTGTCTTTGTTTCACGGGTTTTTAAAAGTGATTGATTTTTATAAAGGGGTTTAGCTGCTTTTCACTGCTGTGTTTATGCCGCTTTACACCCACTTGACTCACTTACAGAGAGATATAAATACATAAGTTTTAAGATTCTTACTTGTCAGATATATTCTTAGGCGGTGAATAGGGGGTGTTGAGTCCAGTTCACTGAGCAAGGAATAGGTCGTGTCTATTACTTATTGGGTTTATGGAACGGTCTCTGAGCTAATTTGAAACCCTTGTTTTATGCATCACCCCACCTCAACTTTCCCGTTAAGCAGCCATAGTGTGCTTTCTAAACGTGTGACTCTCTTCTGTTTTGTAATTCAGTTCAAGGGTAGCGGTTTTTACATTCCCTCTATAAGTGATATCTTATGATAAGTGTCTTTTTCTGTGTGACTTATTTCACTTAGAATCGTCATACCTAAATCCACTCATCATGCTGCTACTAGCCTTATGACGTTGATTTCATGGCTGAGTGATATTCCTTTGTACATAAGGACCACAACTTCTTTATCCATTTTTCTCTTTCCTGGGATATTTAAGGTGTAACGAAGTGGAGGTTCTTGTCAACAGAGCAGCCCTAAACTTTGGGGTGCCTGTGTCTTGCTGATTTTTAGTTTTCCCAATTTATACGCCCATGAGTGGAAGTGCCCTATGCTCTCTAAGCTGAGTTTTTTCGATGTTTCAGGACACACCGTACACTTCTCCAGAGTGGCTGTTGGCAATTTACATCCCGCCCATCAGCGTAGCAAGGCTCCCGTTTCTCCATGGCCTGTCCTGCATTTCTGGTTTTGACACTTTATTCAGCATGGCCCTTTTGACCGATGGGAAGCGAGACTTCTTTGCAGCGCTGATTTGCCTTTCCAGGTTGCTTGGTTGGCCAAAAAGGGCGTATGCGTTTTTTCCTGAATATATTCAGGAAAAAACGCATACGCCCTTTTTGGCCAAGGGCATCATTGTCGAGGTTTTGCCGCTTTTCCCGTGCTTTAAAGGAGACTCGAATCTACCTCCTGAAATCTGTTTCCTGCAATTCTGCCTTGCTTTCAAATCCTCTTCGTTGTCTTCCGTCAATATATTTGTGGACGAGAGTTATCATTTATAACTCTGCAGGTTTGTGAATTGCAGTTCCCCTGAGCTCCATTTTTCAACTCGCTTTCTTGGGAGCTGGCCGCAAAAGCGCAGGATTGCTTCAGGCCCTATTCTGGTCCCGGGCGGAAGGCTGAGCCTGTGGTTAATTCTTCTTCCTGATGGGAAATTAGAGTAACCTGTGCCTGTCCCAACACCTAGAGCTAGTGTCTCATTGGTTCCCCCTCTTCCCGTTCATCCTCAGGACAAATTGCAACCTGTACGGAACAGGAGGTTAAAGGTGCTGATTCTCCAAGGAGGGAGATTGCTAGTAAAGCGGCTGGAATGGCGAACCCGAGCACAAGGAGATGAGAAATGAGGTGCGTTTTAGCAACCTTTCCCGATCACACGGTGTACCATCTTCAGGGTTTCTCATGCATGTTTTCGATGTAGGAAGATGCCCTTGAACCTGGAGATTTGGGACCCATGGGATGGGTACCACGCAGTATTACTCTAAAGGGTCTGCGTTTGCTCACCCAACCTCACCAAACCTCTCAGCCCCAAGAGTGTCCACCCTTATGCCTCAATCAGCTGTGGGTCTAGATATGGTCAATCCAGGTGGCATCACAGCCCTTGAACGAATTTTGTAAGAATTTCTCTCTCTTTCACTGTCTTTGTTTCACGGGTTTTTAAAAGTAATTGATTTTTATAAAGGGGTATAGCTGTTTTTTACTGCTGTGTTTATGCCGCTTTTAACCCACTTGACTCACATACAGACAGATATCAATACATAGGTTTTAAGATTCTTACTAGTCAGATATATTCTTGGGCGGTGAATAGGGGGTTTTGAGTCCAGATCACTGAGCAAGGAGTAGGTCTTGTCTATTACATATTGGGTTTATGGAACGGTCTCTGAGCTAATTTGAAACCCTTGTTTTATGCATCACCCCACCTCACCTTTCCCGTTAAGCAGCCATAGTGTGTTTTCTAAACCTGTGACTCTGTTCTGTTTTGTAATTCAGTTCAAGGGTAGCGGTTTTTACATTCCCTCTATAAGTGATATCTTATGATAAGTGTCTTTTTCTGTGTGACTTATTTCACTTAGAATCGTCGTACCTAAATCCACTTATCATGCTGCTACTAGCCTTATGACGTTGATTTCATGGCTGAGTGATATTCCATTGTACATAAGGACCACAACTTCTTTATCCATTTTTCTCTTTCCTGGGATATTTAAGGTGTAACGAAGTGGAGGTTCTTGTCAACAGAGCAGCCCTAAACTTTGGGGTGCCTGTGTCTTGCTGATTTTTAGTTTTCCCAATTTATACGCCCGTGAGTGGAAGTGCCCTATGCTGTCTAAGCTGAGTTTTTTCGATGTTTCAGGACACACCGTACACTTCTCCAGAGTGGCTGTTGGCAATTTACATCCCGCCCATCAGCGTAGCAAGGCTCCCGTTTCTCCATGGCCTGTCCTGCATTTCTGGTTTTGACACTTTATTCAGCATGGCCCTTTTGACCGATGGGAAGCGAGACTTCTTTGTAGCGCTGATTTGCCTTTCCAGGTTGCTTGGTTGGCCAAAAAGGGCGTATGCGTTTTTTCCCGAATATATTCAGGAATAAACGCATACGCCCTTTTTGGCCAAGGGCATCATTGTCGAGGTTTTGCCGCTTTTCCCGTGCTTTAAAGGCGATTCGAATCTTCCTCCTGAAATCTGTTTCCTGCAATTCTGCCTTGCTTTCAAATCCTCTTTGTTGTCTTCCGTCAATATATTTGTGGACGAGAGTTATCATTTATAACTCTGCAGGTTTGTGAATTGCAGTGCCCCTGAGCTCCATTTTTCAACTCGCTTTCTTGGGAGCTGGCCGCAAAAGCGCAGGATTGCTTCAGGCCCTATTCTGGTCCCGGGCGGCAGGCTGAGCCTGTGGTTAATTCTTCTTCCTGATGGGAAAATAGAGTGACCTGTGCCTGTCCCAACACCTAGAGCTAGTGTCTCATTGGTTCCCCCTCTTCCCGTTCATCCTCAGGACAAATTGCAACCTGTACGGAACAGGAGGTTAAAGGTGCTGATTCTCCAAGGAGGGAGATTGCTAGTAAAGCGGCTGGAATGGCGAACCCGAGCACAAGGAGATGAGAAATGAGGTGCGTGTTAGAAACCTTTCCCGATCACACGGTGTACCATCTTCTGGGATTCTCATGCATGTTTTCGATGTAGGAAGATGCCCTTGAACCTGGAGATTTGGGACCCATGGGATGGGTACCACGCAGTATTACTCTAAAGGGTCTGCGTTTGCTCACCCAACCTCACCAAACCTCTCAGCCCCAAGAGTGTCCACCCTTATGCCTCAATCAGCTGTGGGTCTAGATATGGTCAATCCAGGTGGCATCACAGCCCTTGAACGAATTTTGTAAGAATTTCTCTCTCTTTCACTGTCTTTGTTTCACGGGTTTTTAAAAGTAATGGATTTTTATAAAGGGGTTTAGCTGTTTTTTACTGCTGTGTTTATGCCGCTTTACACCCACTTGACTCACATACAGACAGATATCAATACATAGGTTTTAAGATTCTTACTAGTCAGATATATTCTTGGGCGGTGAATAGGGGGTTTTGAGTCCAGATCACTGAGCAAGGAGTAGGTCTTGTCTATTACATATTGGGTTTATGGAACGGTCTCTGAGCTAATTTGAAACCCTTGTTTTATGCATCACCCCACCTCACCTTTCCCGTTAAGCAGCCATAGTGTGTTTTCTAAACGTGTGACTCTGTTCTGTTTTGTAATTCAGTTCAAGGGTAGCGGTTTTACATTCCCTCTATAAGTGATATCTTATGATAAGTGTCGTTTTCTGTGTGGCTTATTTCACTTAGAATCGTCGTACCTAAATCCACTCATCATGCTGCTACTAGCCTTATGACGTTGATTTCATGGCTGAGTGATATTCCATTGTACATAAGGACCACAACTTCTTTATCCATTTTTCTCTTTCCTGGGATATTTAAGGTGTAACGAAGTGGAGGTTCTTGTCAACAGAGCAGCCCTAAACTTTGGGGTGCCTGTGCCTTGCTGATTTTTAGTTTTCCCAATTTATACGCCCGTGAGTGGAAGTGCCCTATGCTGTCTAAGCTGAGTGTTTTCGATGTTTCAGGACACACCGTACACTTCTGCAGAGTGGCTGTTGGCAATTTACATCACGCCCATCAGCGTAGCAAGGCTGCCGTTTCTCCATGGCCTGTCCTGCATTTCTGGTTTTGACACTTTATTCAGCATGGCCCTTTTGACCGATGGGAAGCGAGACTTCTTTGTAGCGCTGATTTGCCTTTCCAGGTTGCTTGGTTGGCCAAAAAGGGCGTATGCGTTTTTTCCTGAATATATTCAGGAAAAAACGCATACGCCCTTTTTGGCCAAGGGCATCATTGTCGAGGTTTTGCCGCTTTTCCCGTGCTTTAAAGGCGATTCGAATCTACCTCCTGAAATCTGTTTCCTGCAATTCTGCCTTGCTTTCAAATCCTCTTTGTTGTCTTCCGTCAATATATTTGTGGACGAGAGTTATCATTTATAACTCTGCAGGTTTGTGAATTGCAGTGCCCCTGAGCTCCATTTTTCAACTCGCTTTCTTGGGAGCTGGCCGCAAAAGCGCAGGATTGCTTCAGGCCCTATTCTGGTCCCGGGCGGCAGGCTGAGGCTGTGGTTAATTCTTCTTCCTGATGGGAAAATAGAGTGACCTGTGCCTGTCCCAACACCTAGAGCTAGTGTCTCATTGGTTCCCCCTCTTCCCGTTCATCCTCAGGACAAATTGCAACCTGTATGGAACAGGAGGTTAAAGGTGCTGATTCTCCAAGGAGGGAGATTGCTAGTAAAGCGGCTGGAATGGCGAACCCGAGCACAAGGAGATGAGAAATGAGGTGCGTTTTAGAAACCTTTCCCGATCACATGGTGTACCATCTTCAGGGTTTCTCATGCATGTTTTCGATGTAGGAAGATGCCCTTGAACCTGGAGATTTGGGACCCATGGGATGGGTACCACGCAGTATTACTCTAAAGGGTCTGCGTTTGCTCACCCAACCTCACCAAACCTCTCAACCCCAAGAGTGTCCACCCTTATGTCTCAATCAGCTGTGGGTCTAGATATGGTCAATCCCGGTGGCATCACAGCCCTTGAACGAATTTTGTAAGAATTTCTCTCTCTTTCACTGTCTTTGTTTCACGGGTTTTTAAAAGTGATTGATTTTTATAAAGGGGTTTAGCTGCTTTTCACTGCTGTGTTTATGCCGCTTTACACCCACTTGACTCACTTACAGAGAGATATAAATACATAAGTTTTAAGATTCTTACTTGTCAGATATATTCTTAGGCGGTGAATAGGGGGTGTTGAGTCCAGTTCACTGAGCAAGGAATAGGTCGTGTCTATTACTTATTGGGTTTATGGAACGGTCTCTGAGCTAATTTGAAACCCTTGTTTTATGCATCACCCCACCTCAACTTTCCCGTTAAGCAGCCATAGTGTGCTTTCTAAACGTGTGACTCTCTTCTGTTTTGTAATTCAGTTCAAAGGTAGCGATTTTTACATTCCCTCTATAAGTGATATCTTATGATAAGTGTCTTTTTCTGTGTGACTTATTTCACTTAGAATCGTCGTACCTAAATCCACTCATCATGCTGCTACTAGCCTTATGACGTTGATTTCATGGCTGAGTGATATTCCATTGTACATAAGGACCACAACTTCTTTATCCATTTTTCTCTTTCCTGGGATATTTAAGGTGTAACGAAGTGGAGGTTCTTGTCAACAGAGCAGCCCTAAACTTTGGGGTGCCTGTGTCTTGCTGATTTTTAGTTTTCCCAATTTATACGCCTTTGAGTGGAAGTGCCCTATGCTCTCTAAGCTGAGTTTTTTCGATGTTTCAGGACACACCGTACACTTCTCCAGAGTGGCTGTTGGCAATTTACATCCAGCCCATCTGCGCAGCAAGGCTCCCGTTTCTCCATGGCCTGTCCTGCATTTCTGGTTTTGACACTTTATTCAGCATGGCCCTTCTGACCGATGGGAAGCGAGACTTCTTTGCAGCGCTGATTTGCCTTTCCAGGTTGCTTGGTTGGCCAAAAAGGGCGTATGCGTTTTTTCCTGCATATATTCAGGAAAAAACGCATACGCCCTTTTTGGCCAAGGGCATCATTGTCGAGGTTTTGCCGCTTTTCCCGTGCTTTAAAAGCGATTCGAATCTACCTCCTGAAATCTGTTTCCTGCAATTCTGCCTTGCTTTCAAATCCTCTTCGTTGTCTTCCGTCAATATATTTGTGGACGAGAGTTATCATTTATAACTCTACAGGTTTGTGAATTGCAGTGCCCCTGAGCTCCATTTTTCAACTCGCTTTCTTGGGAGCTGGCCGCAAAAGCACAGGATTGCTTCAGGCCCTATTCTGGTCCCGGGCGGCAGGCTGAGCCTGTGGTTAATTCTTCTTCCTGATGGGAAAATAGAGTGACCTGTGCCTGTCCCAACCCCTAGAGCTAGTGTCTCATTGGTTCCCCCTCTTCCCGTTCATCCTCAGGACAAACTGCAACCTGTACGGAACAGGAGGTTAAAGGTGCTGATTCTCCAAGGAGGGAGATTGCTAGTAAAGCGGCTGGAATGGCGAACCCGAGCACAAGGAGATGAGAAATGAGGTGCGTTTTAGAAACCTTTCCCGATCACACGGTGTACCATCTTCAGGGTTTCTCATGCATGTTTTTGATGTAGGAAGATGCCCTTGAACCTGGAGATTTGTGACCCATGGGATGGGTACCACGCAGTATTACTCTAAAGGGTCTGCGTTTGCTCACCCAACCTCACCAAACCTCTCAACCCCAAGAGTGTCCACCCTTATGTCTCAATCAGCTGTGGGTCTAGATATGGTCAATCCCGGTGGCATCACAGCCCTTGAACGAATTTTGTAAGAATTTCTCTCTCTTTCACTGTCTTTGTTTCACGGGTTTTTAAAAGTGATTGATTTTTATAAAGGGGTTTAGCTGCTTTTCACTGCTGTGTTTATGCCGCTTTACACCCACTTGACTCACTTACAGAGAGATATAAATACATAAGTTTTAAGATTCTTACTTGTCAGATATATTCTTAGGCGGTGAATAGGGGGTGTTGAGTCCAGTTCACTGAGCAAGGAATAGGTCGTGTCTATTACTTATTGGGTTTATGGAACGGTCTCTGAGCTAATTTGAAACCCTTGTTTTATGCATCACCCCACCTCAACTTTCCCGTTAAGCAGCCATAGTGTGCTTTCTAAACGTGTGACTCTCTTCTGTTTTGTAATTCAGTTCAAGGGTAGCGGTTTTTACATTCCCTCTATAAGTGATATCTTATGATAAGTGTCTTTTTCTGTGTGACTTATTTCACTTAGAATCGTCATACCTAAATCCACTCATCATGCTGCTACTAGCCTTATGACGTTGATTTCATGGCTGAGTGATATTCCTTTGTACATAAGGACCACAACTTCTTTATCCATTTTTCTCTTTCCTGGGATATTTAAGGTGTAACGAAGTGGAGGTTCTTGTCAACAGAGCAGCCCTAAACTTTGGGGTGCCTGTGTCTTGCTGATTTTTAGTTTTCCCAATTTATACGCCCATGAGTGGAAGTGCCCTATGCTCTCTAAGCTGAGTTTTTTCGATGTTTCAGGACACACCGTACACTTCTCCAGAGTGGCTGTTGGCAATTTACATCCCGCCCATCAGCGTAGCAAGGCTCCCGTTTCTCCATGGCCTGTCCTGCATTTCTGGTTTTGACACTTTATTCAGCATGGCCCTTTTGACCGATGGGAAGCGAGACTTCTTTGCAGCGCTGATTTGCCTTTCCAGGTTGCTTGGTTGGCCAAAAAGGGCGTATGCGTTTTTTCCTGAATATATTCAGGAAAAAACGCATACGCCCTTTTTGGCCAAGGGCATCATTGTCGAGGTTTTGCCGCTTTTCCCGTGCTTTAAAGGAGACTCGAATCTACCTCCTGAAATCCGTTTCCTGCAATTCTGCCTTGCTTTCAAATCCTCTTCGTTGTCTTCCGTCAATATATTTGTGGACGAGAGTTATCATTTATAACTCTGCAGGTTTGTGAATTGCAGTTCCCCTGAGCTCCATTTTTCAACTCGCTTTCTTGGGAGCTGGCCGCAAAAGCGCAGGATTGCTTCAGGCCCTATTCTGGTCCCGGGCGGAAGGCTGAGCCTGTGGTTAATTCTTCTTCCTGATGGGAAATTAGAGTAACCTGTGCCTGTCCCAACACCTAGAGCTAGTGTCTCATTGGTTCCCCCTCTTCCCGTTCATCCTCAGGACAAATTGCAACCTGTACGGAACAGGAGGTTAAAGGTGCTGATTCTCCAAGGAGGGAGATTGCTAGTAAAGCGGCTGGAATGGCGAACCCGAGCACAAGGAGATGAGAAATGAGGTGCGTTTTAGCAACCTTTCCCGATCACACGGTGTACCATCTTCAGGGTTTCTCATGCATGTTTTCGATGTAGGAAGATGCCCTTGAACCTGGAGATTTGGGACCCATGGGATGGGTACCACGCAGTATTACTCTAAAGGGTCTGCGTTTGCTCACCCAACCTCACCAAACCTCTCAGCCCCAAGAGTGTCCACCCTTATGCCTCAATCAGCTGTGGGTCTAGATATGGTCAATCCAGGTGGCATCACAGCCCTTGAACGAATTTTGTAAGAATTTCTCTCTCTTTCACTGTCTTTGTTTCACGGGTTTTTAAAAGTAATTGATTTTTATAAAGGGGTTTAGCTGTTTTTTACTGCTGTGTTTATGCCGCTTTTAACCCACTTGACTCACATACAGACAGATATCAATACATAGGTTTTAAGATTCTTACTAGTCAGATATATTCTTGGGCGGTGAATAGGGGGTTTTGAGTCCAGATCACTGAGCAAGGAGTAGGTCTTGTCTATTACATATTGGGTTTATGGAACGGTCTCTGAGCTAATTTGAAACCCTTGTTTTATGCATCACCCCACCTCACCTTTCCCGTTAAGCAGCCATAGTGTGTTTTCTAAACGTGTGACTCTGTTCTGTTTTGTAATTCAGTTCAAGGGTAGCGGTTTTTACATTCCCTCTATAAGTGATATCTTATGATAAGTGTCTTTTTCTGTGTGACTTATTTCACTTAGAATCGTCGTACCTAAATCCACTCATCATGCTGCTACTAGCCTTATGACGTTGATTTCATGGCTGAGTGATATTCCATTGTACATAAGGACCACAACTTCTTTATCCATTTTTCTCTTTCCTGGGATATTTAAGGTGTAACGAAGTGGAGGTTCTTGTCAACAGAGCAGCCCTAAACTTTGGGGTGCCTGTGTCTTGCTGATTTTTAGTTTTCCCAATTTATACGCCCGTGAGTGGAAGTGCCCTATGCTGTCTAAGCTGAGTTTTTTCGATGTTTCAGGACACACCGTACACTTCTCCAGAGTGGCTGTTGGCAATTTACATCCCGCCCATCAGCGTAGCAAGGCTCCCGTTTCTCCATGGCCTGTCCTGCATTTCTGGTTTTGACACTTTATTCAGCATGGCCCTTTTGACCGATGGGAAGCGAGACTTCTTTGTAGCGCTGATTTGCCTTTCCAGGTTGCTTGGTTGGCCAAAAAGGGCGTATGCGTTTTTTCCCGAATATATTCAGGAATAAACGCATACGCCCTTTTTGGCCAAGGGCATCATTGTCGAGGTTTTGCCGCTTTTCCCGTGCTTTAAAGGCGATTCGAATCTTCCTCCTGAAATCTGTTTCCTGCAATTCTGCCTTGCTTTCAAATCCTCTTTGTTGTCTTCCGTCAATATATTTGTGGACGAGAGTTATCATTTATAACTCTGCAGGTTTGTGAATTGCAGTGCCCCTGAGCTCCATTTTTCAACTCGCTTTCTTGGGAGCTGGCCGCAAAAGCGCAGGATTGCTTCAGGCCCTATTCTGGTCCCGGGCGGCAGGCTGAGCCTGTGGTTAATTCTTCTTCCTGATGGGAAAATAGAGTGACCTGTGCCTGTCCCAACACCTAGAGCTAGTGTCTCATTGGTTCCCCCTCTTCCCGTTCATCCTCAGGACAAATTGCAACCTGTACGGAACAGGAGGTTAAAGGTGCTGATTCTCCAAGGAGGGAGATTGCTAGTAAAGCGGCTGGAATGGCGAACCCGAGCACAAGGAGATGAGAAATGAGGTGCGTGTTAGAAACCTTTCCCGATCACACGGTGTACCATCTTCTGGGATTCTCATGCATGTTTTCGATGTAGGAAGATGCCCTTGAACCTGGAGATTTGGGACCCATGGGATGGGTACCACGCAGTATTACTCTAAAGGGTCTGCGTTTGCTCACCCAACCTCACCAAACCTCTCAGCCCCAAGAGTGTCCACCCTTATGCCTCAATCAGCTGTGGGTCTAGATATGGTCAATCCAGGTGGCATCACAGCCCTTGAACGAATTTTGTAAGAATTTCTCTCTCTTTCACTGTCTTTGTTTCACGGGTTTTTAAAAGTAATGGATTTTTATAAAGGGGTTTAGCTGTTTTTTACTGCTGTGTTTATGCCGCTTTACACCCACTTGACTCACATACAGAGAGATATCAATACATAGGTTTTAAGATTCTTACTAGTCAGATATATTCTTGGGCGGTGAATAGGGGGTTTTGAGTCCAGATCACTGAGCAAGGAGTAGGTCTTGTCTATTACATATTGGGTTTATGGAACGGTCTCTGAGCTAATTTGAAACCCTTGTTTTATGCATCACCCCACCTCACCTTTCCCGTTAAGCAGCCATAGTGTGTTTTCTAAACGTGTGACTCTGTTCTGTTTTGTAATTCAGTTCAAGGGTAGCGGTTTTACATTCCCTCTATAAGTGATATCTTATGATAAGTGTCGTTTTCTGTGTGGCTTATTTCACTTAGAATCGTCGTACCTAAATCCACTCATCATGCTGCTACTAGCCTTATGACGTTGATTTCATGGCTGAGTGATATTCCATTGTACATAAGGACCACAACTTCTTTATCCATTTTTCTCTTTCCTGGGATATTTAAGGTGTAACGAAGTGGAGGTTCTTGTCAACAGAGCAGCCCTAAACTTTGGGGTGCCTGTGCCTTGCTGATTTTTAGTTTTCCCAATTTATACGCCCGTGAGTGGAAGTGCCCTATGCTGTCTAAGCTGAGTGTTTTCGATGTTTCAGGACACACCGTACACTTCTCCAGAGTGGCTGTTGGCAATTTACATCACGCCCATCAGCGTAGCAAGGCTCCCGTTTCTCCATGGCCTGTCCTGCATTTCTGGTTTTGACACTTTATTCAGCATGGCCCTTTTGACCGATGGGAAGCGAGACTTCTTTGTAGCGCTGATTTGCCTTTCCAGGTTGCTTGGTTGGCCAAAAAGGGCGTATGCGTTTTTTCCTGAATATATTCAGGAAAAAACGCATACGCCCTTTTTGGCCAAGGGCATCATTGTCGAGGTTTTGCCGCTTTTCCCGTGCTTTAAAGGCGATTCGAATCTACCTCCTGAAATCTGTTTCCTGCAATTCTGCCTTGCTTTCAAATCCTCTTTGTTGTCTTCCGTCAATATATTTGTGGACGAGAGTTATCATTTATAACTCTGCAGGTTTGTGAATTGCAGTGCCCCTGAGCTCCATTTTTCAACTCGCTTTCTTGGGAGCTGGCCGCAAAAGCGCAGGATTGCTTCAGGCCCTATTCTGGTCCCGGGCGGCAGGCTGAGGCTGTGGTTAATTCTTCTTCCTGATGGGAAAATAGAGTGACCTGTGCCTGTCCCAACACCTAGAGCTAGTGTCTCATTGGTTCCCCCTCTTCCCGTTCATCCTCAGGACAAATTGCAACCTGTATGGAACAGGAGGTTAAAGGTGCTGATTCTCCAAGGAGGGAGATTGCTAGTAAAGCGGCTGGAATGGCGAACCCGAGCACAAGGAGATGAGAAATGAGGTGCGTTTTAGAAACCTTTCCCGATCACATGGTGTACCATCTTCAGGGTTTCTCATGCATGTTTTCGATGTAGGAAGATGCCCTTGAACCTGGAGATTTGGGACCCATGGGATGGGTACCACGCAGTATTACTCTAAAGGGTCTGCGTTTGCTCACCCAACCTCACCAAACCTCTCAACCCCAAGAGTGTCCACCCTTATGTCTCAATCAGCTGTGGGTCTAGATATGGTCAATCCCGGTGGCATCACAGCCCTTGAACGAATTTTGTAAGAATTTCTCTCTCTTTCACTGTCTTTGTTTCACGGGTTTTTAAAAGTGATTGATTTTTATAAAGGGGTTTAGCTGCTTTTCACTGCTGTGTTTATGCCGCTTTACACCCACTTGACTCACTTACAGAGAGATATAAATACATAAGTTTTAAGATTCTTACTTGTCAGATATATTCTTAGGCGGTGAATAGGGGGTGTTGAGTCCAGTTCACTGAGCAAGGAATAGGTCGTGTCTATTACTTATTGGGTTTATGGAACGGTCTCTGAGCTAATTTGAAACCCTTGTTTTATGCATCACCCCACCTCAACTTTCCCGTTAAGCAGCCATAGTGTGCTTTCTAAACGTGTGACTCTGTTCTGTTTTGTAATTCAGTTCAAAGGTAGCGATTTTTACATTCCCTCTATAAGTGATATCTTATGATAAGTGTCTTTTTCTGTGTGACTTATTTCACTTAGAATCGTCGTACCTAAATCCACTCATCATGCTGCTACTAGCCTTATGACGTTGATTTCATGGCTGAGTGATATTCCATTGTACATAAGGACCACAACTTCTTTATCCATTTTTCTCTTTCCTGGGATATTTAAGGTGTAACGAAGTGGAGGTTCTTGTCAACAGAGCAGCCCTAAACTTTGGGGTGCCTGTGTCTTGCTGATTTTTAGTTTTCCCAATTTATACGCCTTTGAGTGGAAGTGCCCTATGCTCTCTAAGCTGAGTTTTTTCGATGTTTCAGGACACACCGTACACTTCTCCAGAGTGGCTGTTGGCAATTTACATCCAGCCCATCTGCGCAGCAAGGCTCCCGTTTCTCCATGGCCTGTCCTGCATTTCTGGTTTTGACACTTTATTCAGCATGGCCCTTCTGACCGATGGGAAGCGAGACTTCTTTGCAGCGCTGATTTGCCTTTCCAGGTTGCTTGGTTGGCCAAAAAGGGCGTATGCGTTTTTTCCTGCATATATTCAGGAAAAAACGCATACGCCCTTTTTGGCCAAGGGCATCATTGTCGAGGTTTTGCCGCTTTTCCCGTGCTTTAAAAGCGATTCGAATCTACCTCCTGAAATCTGTTTCCTGCAATTCTGCCTTGCTTTCAAATCCTCTTCGTTGTCTTCCGTCAATATATTTGTGGACGAGAGTTATCATTTATAACTCTACAGGTTTGTGAATTGCAGTGCCCCTGAGCTCCATTTTTCAACTCGCTTTCTTGGGAGCTGGCCGCAAAAGCACAGGATTGCTTCAGGCCCTATTCTGGTCCCGGGCGGCAGGCTGAGCCTGTGGTTAATTCTTCTTCCTGATGGGAAAATAGAGTGACCTGTGCCTGTCCCAACCCCTAGAGCTAGTGTCTCATTGGTTCCCCCTCTTCCCGTTCATCCTCAGGACAAACTGCAACCTGTACGGAACAGGAGGTTAAAGGTGCTGATTCTCCAAGGAGGGAGATTGCTAGTAAAGCGGCTGGAATGGCGAACCCGAGCACAAGGAGATGAGAAATGAGGTGCGTTTTAGAAACCTTTCCCGATCACACGGTGTACCATCTTCAGGGTTTCTCATGCATGTTTTTGATGTAGGAAGATGCCCTTGAACCTGGAGATTTGTGACCCATGGGATGGGTACCACGCAGTATTACTCTAAAGGGTCTGCGTTTGCTCACCCAACCTCACCAAACCTCTCAACCCCAAGAGTGTCCACCCTTATGTCTCAATCAGCTGTGGGTCTAGATATGGTCAATCCCGGTGGCATCACAGCCCTTGAACGAATTTTGTAAGAATTTCTCTCTCTTTCACTGTCTTTGTTTCACGGGTTTTTAAAAGTGATTGATTTTTATAAAGGGGTTTAGCTGCTTTTCACTGCTGTGTTTATGCCGCTTTACACCCACTTGACTCACTTACAGAGAGATATAAATACATAAGTTTTAAGATTCTTACTTGTCAGATATATTCTTAGGCGGTGAATAGGGGGTGTTGAGTCCAGTTCACTGAGCAAGGAATAGGTCGTGTCTATTACTTATTGGGTTTATGGAACGGTCTCTGAGCTAATTTGAAACCCTTGTTTTATGCATCACCCCACCTCAACTTTCCCGTTAAGCAGCCATAGTGTGCTTTCTAAACGTGTGACTCTCTTCTGTTTTGTAATTCAGTTCAAGGGTAGCGGTTTTTACATTCCCTCTATAAGTGATATCTTATGATAAGTGTCTTTTTCTGTGTGACTTATTTCACTTAGAATCGTCATACCTAAATCCACTCATCATGCTGCTACTAGCCTTATGACGTTGATTTCATGGCTGAGTGATACTCCTTTGTACATAAGGACCACAACTTCTTTATCCATTTTTCTCTTTCCTGGGATATTTAAGGTGTAACGAAGTGGAGGTTCTTGTCAACAGAGCAGCCCTAAACTTTGGGGTGCCTGTGTCTTGCTGATTTTTAGTTTTCCCAATTTATACGCCCATGAGTGGAAGTGCCCTATGCTCTCTAAGCTGAGTTTTTTCGATGTTTCAGGACACACCGTACACTTCTCCAGAGTGGCTGTTGGCAATTTACATCCCGCCCATCAGCGTAGCAAGGCTCCCGTTTCTCCATGGCCTGTCCTGCATTTCTGGTTTTGACACTTTATTCAGCATGGCCCTTTTGACCGATGGGAAGCGAGACTTCTTTGCAGCGCTGATTTGCCTTTCCAGGTTGCTTGGTTGGCCAAAAAGGGCGTATGCGTTTTTTCCTGAATATATTCAGGAAAAAACGCATACGCCCTTTTTGGCCAAGGGCATCATTGTCGAGGTTTTGCCGCTTTTCCCGTGCTTTAAAGGAGACTCGAATCTACCTCCTGAAATCTGTTTCCTGCAATTCTGCCTTGCTTTCAAATCCTCTTCGTTGTCTTCCGTCAATATATTTGTGGACGAGAGTTATCATTTATAACTCTGCAGGTTTGTGAATTGCAGTTCCCCTGAGCTCCATTTTTCAACTCGCTTTCTTGGGAGCTGGCCGCAAAAGCGCAGGATTGCTTCAGGCCCTATTCTGGTCCCGGGCGGAAGGCTGAGCCTGTGGTTAATTCTTCTTCCTGATGGGAAATTAGAGTAACCTGTGCCTGTCCCAACACCTAGAGCTAGTGTCTCATTGGTTCCCCCTCTTCCCGTTCATCCTCAGGACAAATTGCAACCTGTACGGAACAGGAGGTTAAAGGTGCTGATTCTCCAAGGAGGGAGATTGCTAGTAAAGCGGCTGGAATGGCGAACCCGAGCACAAGGAGATGAGAAATGAGGTGCGTTTTAGCAACCTTTCCCGATCACACGGTGTACCATCTTCAGGGTTTCTCATGCATGTTTTCGATGTAGGAAGATGCCCTTGAACCTGGAGATTTGGGACCCATGGGATGGGTACCACGCAGTATTACTCTAAAGGGTCTGCGTTTGCTCACCCAACCTCACCAAACCTCTCAGCCCCAAGAGTGTCCACCCTTATGCCTCAATCAGCTGTGGGTCTAGATATGGTCAATCCAGGTGGCATCACAGCCCTTGAACGAATTTTGTAAGAATTTCTCTCTCTTTCACTGTCTTTGTTTCACGGGTTTTTAAAAGTAATTGATTTTTATAAAGGGGTATAGCTGTTTTTTACTGCTGTGTTTATGCCGCTTTTAACCCACTTGACTCACATACAGACAGATATCAATACATAGGTTTTAAGATTCTTACTAGTCAGATATATTCTTGGGCGGTGAATAGGGGGTTTTGAGTCCAGATCACTGAGCAAGGAGTAGGTCTTGTCTATTACATATTGGGTTTATGGAACGGTCTCTGAGCTAATTTGAAACCCTTGTTTTATGCATCACCCCACCTCACCTTTCCCGTTAAGCAGCCATAGTGTGTTTTCTAAACCTGTGACTCTGTTCTGTTTTGTAATTCAGTTCAAGGGTAGCGGTTTTTACATTCCCTCTATAAGTGATATCTTATGATAAGTGTCTTTTTCTGTGTGACTTATTTCACTTAGAATCGTCGTACCTAAATCCACTTATCATGCTGCTACTAGCCTTATGACGTTGATTTCATGGCTGAGTGATATTCCATTGTACATAAGGACCACAACTTCTTTATCCATTTTTCTCTTTCCTGGGATATTTAAGGTGTAACGAAGTGGAGGTTCTTGTCAACAGAGCAGCCCTAAACTTTGGGGTGCCTGTGTCTTGCTGATTTTTAGTTTTCCCAATTTATACGCCCGTGAGTGGAAGTGCCCTATGCTGTCTAAGCTGAGTTTTTTCGATGTTTCAGGACACACCGTACACTTCTCCAGAGTGGCTGTTGGCAATTTACATCCCGCCCATCAGCGTAGCAAGGCTCCCGTTTCTCCATGGCCTGTCCTGCATTTCTGGTTTTGACACTTTATTCAGCATGGCCCTTTTGACCGATGGGAAGCGAGACTTCTTTGTAGCGCTGATTTGCCTTTCCAGGTTGCTTGGTTGGCCAAAAAGGGCGTATGCGTTTTTTCCCGAATATATTCAGGAATAAACGCATACGCCCTTTTTGGCCAAGGGCATCATTGTCGAGGTTTTGCCGCTTTTCCCGTGCTTTAAAGGCGATTCGAATCTTCCTCCTGAAATCTGTTTCCTGCAATTCTGCCTTGCTTTCAAATCCTCTTTGTTGTCTTCCGTCAATATATTTGTGGACGAGAGTTATCATTTATAACTCTGCAGGTTTGTGAATTGCAGTGCCCCTGAGCTCCATTTTTCAACTCGCTTTCTTGGGAGCTGGCCGCAAAAGCGCAGGATTGCTTCAGGCCCTATTCTGGTCCCGGGCGGCAGGCTGAGCCTGTGGTTAATTCTTCTTCCTGATGGGAAAATAGAGTGACCTGTGCCTGTCCCAACACCTAGAGCTAGTGTCTCATTGGTTCCCCCTCTTCCCGTTCATCCTCAGGACAAATTGCAACCTGTACGGAACAGGAGGTTAAAGGTGCTGATTCTCCAAGGAGGGAGATTGCTAGTAAAGCGGCTGGAATGGCGAACCCGAGCACAAGGAGATGAGAAATGAGGTGCGTGTTAGAAACCTTTCCCGATCACACGGTGTACCATCTTCTGGGATTCTCATGCATGTTTTCGATGTAGGAAGATGCCCTTGAACCTGGAGATTTGGGAC